>NW_028319406.1:0-300000 GCF_062004578.1 Staurois parvus
TCTCTCAGTTATGGGTGATTCCTGGCTTAATGACTTCCATGCTTGTCTCCGTTATCCCTCAGGAACTCCAATGGTGAAATAATCCCACTAGACTTCCAACTTCTAAGAAACTATCGTGGCCAATATAAAGCTCAATGATAGTGTGACCCCCCCCCCCTCCCTCCCCCCACATTCCCCTCCAATGGATCCTCAACAATACTGAATAACCAAGATGGAACTATTTGAATTATTCAGGTCTTTTTTGTGTGGGGAGGGGGGATCTCACAAATGGGGTTTCCTAAAACTAGAAGCCAGCAAAGAGATCCAACAAAATGGCGCCCACCCAAGGCTGAAAAACCAGCTCCTGTGCATACCGGTGTAAGGACAATCCCAGTTGCTTATTGGGAAGTGAAATAGCCGTGGTGCCCATAGCAGACGTAACGGGGGACATTTACTAAAACTGGAGGACTCAAAATCTGCTGCAACTGTGCATGGGGCAGCCAATCAGCTTCTAACCTCAGCTTGTTCAATTAAGCTTTGGCAATAAAACCTGGAAGCTGATTGGTTACTATGCAGAGCTGCACCAGATTCTGCACTCTCTAGTTTTAATTTCCCATACGGAAGAAAAATATATATGAAATATATTTTAAAAAATATTCTTCACAAATATATTGATATATAATTGAAATTCTACAATTTTGGCCGTATTCAGTGTATTTCAAAATATATTTCAATAAAATGCGTTTTTTATGTATTACAAATTATATGAAAAATATATATTTTTTTAAATAATATTTTCAGATTTTTTTTTACATGTACAAAAGTAATTTTAACATATATTTCAACATATATTTGTAAATGCATTCCAGACATGTAGAGTGTGTGTGTGTGTTTTATTTATTGCAATATATTTTGAAATATATTGACTATGGCCAAAATTGTAGTATTTCAAATATGCGTTCCCATATATATTTGGGAAGAATGTTTTTAAAATACATGTAAAATATATATTTTTCTTCTATGTGGGTAATAACCACCCCCCCCATGGTAATTTTCTAGGTCTTTCAATAATCTCATAATTGGAGTCTCCAAAAACTATAAGCCATCAGAGAGATTAAACCAAACAGCACCCATCCAAAAAGCTGAAAAACCGGCTCCCCTGCATACTTGTGTGAAGACAGTCCTAGTCGCTTATGTGGAGGGGGAACGTCCTGGGGGCTCATACGGGACACGTAGTCACTTTCACTTTGGCACATTCCCTTGCTGTTTAGAGCCTTCTCATGACACCTTAGAAACCTTCTATACTAAACAGCGAGTGTGCGCACTAAAGCCCCGTACACACCGCGAGAATATTGGACAAATGATGGTCCGTAGTTTGTTTTTCTTTTGTATGCTAGTCTCTTGCTCTACAGTGATGTAGTTACTAAAGTTATGGAAATTTTCAAACACAATAAAAATTTGTAAGTTGATACCATATATTGTTTTGAATTTTCCAACAAAAACTGTACAAATAAACAAAAATATTATGATGTGGTATCGTACGAGGAAAATATTCCTGCTCGTCCCTTTGAACAATCTCGGACAAAAGCTGTGTCCTAACTCACATGGAAGAAAAATATATTTGAAATAAATTTTAAAAATATTCTTCCAAAATATATTGACATATACACTGTATTTGAAATACTACAATTTTGGCCATATACAATATATTTAAATAGAATAAATAAATAAATAATAATAATAATAATAATAATAATAATAATAAATATATATATATATATATATATATATACACACATACATATACACACACACACACACACACACATACACAAATACATATACACTGTATGTTGAAATGTGTTATTACAAAATATATGAAAAATATTTTTAAAGATACATTTCAAATATACTGTATGTCTTTAAAAATACAAATCTACATTTTTGGAATGCATTTACAAATATATGTAAAAATATATGTTAAAATTACTTTTTTATAAGTTAAAAAAAAATCTGAAGAATATATTTAAAATATATTATTTTTAAAATTTTGCAGGTAAAAAAATTTGCATTTATTATTTTTGTCTGCAGGAGCCTGGAAAGCATTGCAGCAGCGATTAGTAGATCACTGATGTCATGCAGGTCTCCTGCAGACCTTTCAGAATATCTGCTTGCCATACGAGGATGTATGGGGTGTACGGGCATGTACGGGATGTATGGGGTGTACGGGGGTGTACGGGGGTGTACGGGGTGTACAGGGATGTACGGGATGTATGGGGTGTACGGGTGTATAGGGATGTACAGCGTGTGTGGGATGTATGGGGTGTACGGGTGTATAGGGATGTACAGCGTGTGTGGGATGTATGGGGTGTACGGGTGTATAGGGATGTACAGCGTGTGTGGGATGTATGGGGTGTACAGGTGTATAGGGATGTACAGCGTGTGTGGGATGTATGGGGTGTACAGGTGTATAGGGATGTACAGCGTGTGTGGGATGTATGGGGTGTACGGGTGTATAGGGATGTACAGCGTGTGTGGGATGTATGGGGTGTACAGGTGTACGGGGTGTACAGGGATGTACAGGATGTATGGGGTGTACGGGTGTATAGGGATGTACAGCGTGTGTGGGATGTATGGGGTGTACGGGTGTATAGGGATGTACAGCGTGTGTGGGATGAATGGGGTGTATGGGGATGTACGGGGTGATCCAGGATGTACAGGGGTGGACGGGGATGTAAAGGGTGTATGAGGGTGTATGGTGTGTTGAGGGATGGATGGGGATGTACAGGGTGTATGGGATGTACGGGATGTATGGTATGTACGAGGTGTACAGGGTGTACAGAGTGTGTGGGATGTATGGAGTGTATGGGGTGTACAGCGTGTGGAATGCACGGGACGTATGGGGTGTACGGGGATGTACAGTGTGTATGGGATGTATGGTATGTACAGCGTGTACGGGATTGTATGGGGTGTACGGGGATGTACAGCGTGCACGAGATGTACGGGATTTACAGGATGTATGAGGTGTACGATATGTACAGCGTGTTCGGGATGTATGGGATATATGGGGTGTACAGGGATGTAAGGGGATGTATGGGATGTACAGCGTGTTCAGGATGTATGGGGATGCATGGGGTGTACAGGGACGTATGGAATATGGGATGGGTAAAGCGAGCGCTCATAAATCAGCTGCTGGAACACTCCAAGGAATGCAGATAGTGTAGTAGGTTCAACTTTGATTTATTAGGTCAAAAGTAACATACTAACCAGGGTTTCGTGCATTTACAAACACTGTCAGCATTCAAGCGGACAGGTAAGAGAGATAAAAAATATATAAATAAATAAATATACATGCACTGACCCGGCAAGTTAAAAAGACCGCCGGACCTCCTCGTGGTCCCGGCGGTGCAGGAAGTCACACGTGCTGCTGGCTCCTCGTATGGGATGTACAGCGTGTTCGGGATGTATGGGGTGTACGGAGACGTATGGGATGTACGGGGTATACAGCATGTTCAGGATGTATAGGATGTATGGGGATGTATGGGGTGTATGGGGTGTACGGGGTGTACGGGGTATACAGCATGTTCGGGATGTATGGGGTGTACAGCATGTATGGGATATACGGAGACATATGGGATGTACGGGGTATATAGCATGTTCGGGATGTACAGGATGTATGGGGATGTATGGGTATTCGCAGGGGTAGACTTACAACTCATGGGGCTCCTGGGCAATAGGGGATCATGGGGCCCCTGTGTCCTTGCCCAAACTCAAAAAAGCCTATGAAAGAGGTACCAAGGGCACTCATGGGGCCCCCTACTGACCCCGGGCCCTCGGGCAGGGCCCGAGTTTCCAAATGGTCAGTCCGCTCCTGGGTGTTCGGGATGTACAGGATGTATGGGGTGTTTGGGATGTATGGGGTATACAGCATGTATGGGATGATGTACGGAGACGTATGGGATGTACGGAGACGTATGGGATGTACGGGGACGTATGGGATGTACAGGATGTGTGAGGTATACAGCATGTTCGGGATGTACAGGATGTATGGGGGTGTACAGGATGTACGGAGACGTACGGGATGTACGGGGTATACAGCATGTTTGGGATGTATGGGGATGTATGGGATGTACAGGATGTATGAGGTATACAGCATGTTCGGGATGTACAGGATGTATGGGGGTGTATGGGGTGTAGGCGGGTGTACGGGATGTACAGCGTGTTCAGGATGTACGGGATGTATGGGGATGTACGGGGACGTATGGGGTGTACGGGGACGTATGGGGTGTACGGGGACGTATGGGGTGTACGAGATGTGCAGGGTATACAGCATGTTCAGGATGTACAGGATATACAGGATGTATGAGAATGTATGGGGTGTACGGGATGTACAGCGTGTTCGGGATGTACGGGGACGTATGGGATGCACGGAGACGTATTGGATGTACGGGATGTACGGGGTATACAGCATATTCAGGATATACAGGATGTATGGGGATGTATGGGATGTACTGGATGTACGGGATGTATGGGGTGTAGGGGATGTACAGTGTGTTCGGGATGTACAGGATGTATGGGGATGTACAGTGTGTTCGGAATGTACAGGATGTATGGGGATGTACAGTGTGTTCGGAATGTACAGGATGTATGGGGATGTACAGTGTGTTCGGAATGTACTGGATGTATGGGGATGCATGGGATGTACGGGATGTATGGGGATGCATGGGATGTACGGGATGTATGGGGATGTACAGTGTGTTTGGGATGTACAGGATGTATGGGGATGTACAGTGTGTTCGGGATGTACAGGAAGTATGGGGATGTACAGTGTGTTCGGGATGTACAGGATGTATGGGGATGTACAGTGTGTTCGGGATGTACAGGATGTATGGGGATGTACAGTGTGTTCGGGATGTACAGGATGTATGGGGATGTATGGGATGTACGGGATGTACGGGATGTATGGGGATGTATGGGATGTACGGGATGTACGGGATGTATGGGGATGCATGGGATGTACGGGATGTATGGTTAAGTAAATATTCTGACAGGAAGCCTCAATGAACTACCACAGCACTACATCAGCATTATGGTGGCCCCCAAAGGGCGGTTTGTACCTGACTAGATGCCCAGAGCACCCCGCCCCCCCTTACATCAAATGTTTGCCCCGTTTTTCTCAAGGAGGAAATACCTACAGTTCGATACATATTACGTAACAAGGGCTCTCCTGCCTCTCTCCACCTTTTAATGCGTCTTCAACCTGCTTTCTCGACTCCTCTGACCTTTGAGCATCCCAACCACCTGAATCCCTTGTCCTCGGCTTGCCCTTTTTTTTTTTTTGCCAAATCTTTCTCAGTACTCTAGTAGCTGACCCCCTTTCCACCTAAAATCTATTGTCTGACTCGCTCTCATTGGTATGCAGCACGAAAACCGCACCCGTCCCACGTCTTAGAGCAGGATGCTCAGCAATGCTTCATTTTCAATTTAGCTTGTGTGCGGAATTTTCATCAGAAACGCATCCCATCCAAAAGCACTAGACACGTCTCCTTCCACCTGGGCACTCGCACTCAGCACATCAGTCACCGGCTCTCAGAACACGTACGCTGCCAAGTTTAGCACGCGGGATCCGGATGAACAAGTTTTCCAAGAATGAGCTCTTTAGAAATGTTCCATCTTCTTGCAGGAGAGCGAGCTTTTGTACATCATCAGATTGTCCTCGAAAAATTGCCATCACTTCACTATGCGACTCCCAATTCACAGAGACTCAGAAAAAGCTTCCAGATTTACCGAAAAAGTCCAAATAGTCCCTTCCTTCCCCCATTATTCATGTCTTACTTCAACAACCTCATTGAACTCAAGCTGAGAAAAGCAGATCGGGCTCTACTGGAAATATTTAAAAGTGCCTTCAATAGTTCTTCCCAACCCAGAACAACCTACCTGGAGTTAACCTTCAGCAGTAATAATAAAAGATAAAGTTGATTCCTAAATGGCCACACCTTGCCCTCTTCCTAAATGACTGCACCTTGCCATCTTCCTAAATGACCGCACCTTGCCATCTTCCTAAATGACCGCACCTTGCCATCTTCCTAAATGACCGCACCTTGCCATCTTCCTAAATGACCGCACCTTGCCATCTTCCTAAATGATCGCACCTTGCCCTCTTCCTAAATGACAGCACCTACCCTCTTCCTAAATGGCCGCACCTTGCCCTCTTCCTAAATGGCCGCACCTTGCCATCTTCCTAAATGGCCGCACCTTGCCCTCTTCCTAAATGACCGCACCTGCCCTCTTCCTAAATGACAGCACCTTGCCCTCTTCCTAAATGACAGCACCTTGCCTTCTTCCTAAATGGCCGCACCTTGCCCTCTTCCTAAATGGCCTCACCTTGCCCTCTTCCTAAATGGCCGCACCTTGCCATCTCCCTAAATGACCGCACCTTGCCCTCTCCCTAAATGACCGCACCTTGCCCTCTCCCTAAATGACCGCACCTACCCTTTTCCTAAATGGCCGCACCTTGCCATCTTCCTAAATGACTGCACCTTGCCATCTTCCTAAATGACCGCACCTTGCCATCTTCCTAAATGACCGCACCTTGCCATCTTCCTAAATGACCGCACCTTGCCATCTTCCTAAATGACAGCACCTACCCTCTTCCTAAATGGCCGCACCTTGCCCTCTTCCTAAATGGCCGCACCTTGCCCTCTTCCTAAATGGCCGCACCTTGCCATCTTCCTAAATGGCCGCACCTTGCCCTCTTCCTAAATGACCGCACCTTGCCCTCTTCCTAAATGACAGCACCTTGCCCTCTTCCTAAATGACAGCACCTTGCCATCTCCCTAAATGACCGCACCTTGCCCTCTTCCTAAATGGCCGCACCTTGCCCTCTTCCTAAATGGCCGCACCTTGCCCTCTTCCTAAATGGCCGCACCTTGCCCTCTTCCTAAATGGCCGCACCTTGCCCTCTTCCTAAATGGCCGCACCTTGCCCTCTTCCTAAATGGCCTCACCTTGCCCTCTTCCTAAATGGCCGCACCTTGCCATCTCCCTAAATGACCGCACCTTGCCCTCTTCCTAAATGACCGCACCTACCCTTTTCCTAAATGACCGCACCTTGCCCTCTTCCTAAATGACCGCACCTTGCCCTCTTCCTAAATGACAGCACCTCGCCCTCTTCCTAAATGACAGCACCTCGCCCTCTTCCTAAATGACAGCACCTTGCCCTCTTCTTAAATGACCACACCTTGCCCTCTTCCTAAATGACCGCAGCTTGCCCTCTTCCTAAATGACCACAGCTTGCCCTCTTCCTCAATGACCACAGCTTGCCCTCTTCCTCAATGACCGCACCTTGCCCTCTTCCTCAATGACAGCACCTTGCCCTCTTCCTAAATGGCCGCACCTCGCCCTCTTCCTCAATGACCGCACCTCGCCCTCTTCCTCAATGACCGCACCTCGCCCTCTTCCTCAATGACCGCACCTCGCCCTCTTCCTCAATGACCGCACCTCGCCCTCTTCCTCAATGACCGCACCTTGCCCTCTTCCTCAATGACCGCACCTCGCCCTCTTCCTCAATGACCGCACCTTACCCTATTCCTATCAAAGTGAAAACCCCATCCGGATAATCTATAGTAATTAACATTTTTACAAAACTTTCATGTAGGTATTTTTCTGTTCTGTAGATGCTGATGAAGACATAATCATACAATTTCTGAACTTTATTAGTGAGGTTATGACTTCAACAAAGCAAAGGGTACCCCTGTGAATTTGTTGCCATCAGTGTCCCATTGGGGAGATTTCCCTTTACTTCCTCTCCCTTAGCCTAACAGGAAGTGAGAGGAAATTCCTTTAAATGATGGGAATTCCTTGGGGACCCCCCAGATCACCTGAACTAGTGTCCCCATTGGAAGATTTCCCCTCTATTCCTGTTCTGGTGACAACTCAAAATTTGGGATTTGTGTTCACTCTCGGTGAAAACAGTACATGTGACAAATAGAGAGGGCAAATCTCCCCAATGGGGGCACAGGCAGCAATAAAACCCTAACGGGGGTACTACTGCCTCTCCACTCCATCCAAAACTAAAAAAAAAAAAAAATGCTGCCTTTAGTTATACAACACTGCGACCTCAAAGTTTCAGGGAAGAGGCTCCTGTTGCAGGGGATGCCTGGCATTTCAAATCAGGTTCTGAACAACTTCTAAGGAAAGCGATGAGCCACACAAGAAGTAACATTTCTGGAATTCTTCTGTACAAAAATGATAAAAAGAAAAAAAAAAAAAGTGTACAGGATTCAGTAGCTGCATGTAAGCATCATTTACATCTTCTTGGAAATCATTGTGCCTTCGGATGAAAAGGGAAACGTATCATCCAATACGATGAGAGGACGCTGTACTTATATATGTGTAATAACATGGACAGCTGATGCAGAGTGTTTGTTGATGCCCTCATTTCATGAACATATGAGGCCTTCGAGAAGTGCAGTAACAATCAGCGATGGTTCCCCACCAAGGGGTACACTGGGAAGGTTCAAGGGGTACACCGGGTAGGTTCAGGGGGTGCACTGGTTAGGTTCAGGGTGTGCACTGGTTAGGTTCAGGGGGTGCACTGGTTAGGTTCAGGGGGTACATCAGGTAAGTTCACAGGATACATCAGGTAGGTTCATGGGATACACCGGGTAGGCTCAGGGGGTACATCGGGTAGGTTCAGGGGGTACATCGGGTAGGTTAAGGAGGTACATGAGGTAAGTTCAGGGGGTACACAGGGTAGGTCCAGAGGGTACACTGGGTAAGTTCAGGGGGTACAGCAGGTAGGTTCAGGGGGTACAGCAGGTAGGTTCAAGGGGGTACACCGGGCTGGTTCAGGTGGTACATCCGGTATGTCTAGGGGGTACACTGGCTAGGTTTAGGGGGTACAGCAGGTAGGTTCAGGGGGGTACACCGGGCTGGTTCAGGTGGTACATCCGGTATGTCTAGGGGGTACACTGGCTAGGTTTAGGGGGTACAGCAGGTAGGTTCAGGGCTACATGGGGTAAGTTCAGAGGGTACACTGGATAGGTTACAGGGTACACCAGGTAGGTTCAGGGAGTACACTGGGTAGGTTCAGGGGGTTAAGCAGGTAAGTTCAGGGGGTATAGCAGGTACGTTCAAGGGGTACACTGGTTAGGTTCAGGGGGTACACCACGTAGGTTCAGGGGGTACAGAAGGAAAGTGCAGGGGGTACACCGAGTAAGTTCAGGGGGTACATCAGGTAGGTTCAGGGGGTACACTGGGTAGGTTCAGGGGGTACACCAGGTAGGTACAGGGGGTTCATTTTTCTGTTGAAACAATAATCAAGTGATACCTTAATGTTCCCGAATATACTAGCACTGCGTAATCACACAGGGACGTTGGGTTTAACCAATCGGAAATGAAGACGCTGCTTGATAGATCTGAGATTAAACTGCCACTCCAGCAGGTAACTGACTAAACATTTAATTAGTCCAATATGCATTAGGATAAAGGAAGGTCCAACGCGTTTCGGGAGCCTCCATGCCCCTTCATCAGGGCTGAAAGATGGAGAATGATGCATACTGGACAAAGCAGAGGATATGAATATAACATTTTTTTTTAAAAGGGAATATATCTGAGAATAAAGAGCCACCCCAGCAGATAATTTTCCAGGTATAAAATTATTCTAATATGCATTAGGAAGGGCCAACGCGTTACGGGAGCCTCCATGCCCCCTTCATCAGGGCTTAACGATGGAGAACGATGCATACTGGACAAAACGGCGGATGTGAATTAAACTGTATTGTAACAGGGTGCAGGAAGAGTCTGTTAGCAGGAGCCACCCCGATGTCCTGGAATATGTCCCTCAGAAAGGGGGAGACCTTCCCCCAAAACGCAATGATGCAATGCGTTTCGGGGTGAGTGATCTGAACTTTTGTACTAAGTGCTCCTCTGTACCCACCCCAGATAGATACAACAGTAGTGCACGGTGGGGGTATTTGGTTATAACTCATTAATGGCTTGTAAATGGTACCATGTCTCAGGTCCTATTGGTAGCCATTGTCATGGTGGTAGCAGTTGGCAGCTTCACCATTGCATTGCTTATTGGGAATTGCAAGTGACAGCAAAAAAAAAAAAATCACACACGTATTGCTGTCCTATGGGACGCCTGCTGGTGACATGACCTGAGAACTCCTGAAGAGATCTGGAAAACAGGACCTGTTGGTGGTGTAGCCCCGTATTTGACCATGAAAGATGGAACCAACACCTAACCTAGATGATAGTTTCATCACAGCCGGAGGTAATGACTTGTTATGGGGATGTGCTCTGACTCCCTTGGTGTCTCTCTGGTCAATATTGGTGATTGGGTGTCACTCAATAAAACCGTGCAAGTACTACTGAAAATACAAAGAAGCCTAAAGCAGCCGATGAATGAATCACTTGCTGATTGATCCAAGTACAATATGCCGATATCCTATTGATTGCCTGAGGCCTGTTTTTCATTTGTGTAACTTTTTATTCAAAATCATTACCCCTTCATCGCGACACGTTTTCCATGTGTCCCCGTGTGGGTCCATTTCTGTCCAATACCACCTTTAGGCTGAACTCCGAGACAAGCAAATATTGTCTACATCCATTGGTCATGTGCAGGGCAGGAACACGGGGGAACAAAATCCCGGCACCTCTAGTACTCAATGTATGTAATGGCAAGGGCTGCTGGGTTGTACTGGGGAGTCTATTGATACTGGCTGCTGGGGATCTATTTTTGTGGGGTATCTATTGTGTTGGGAAGGTCTTCTGTTGCTGTGGAGGGTCTATTGTTAATGGGAGGGAACTACTGTTGACAGAGGGGTCTACTGTTGATGACTGCTGGACGGTCTATTGATGCTGGTTGGGTGGAGATCCATTTGTTACTGCCTGGGGTCTATTGCTGCTATGGGATATTTTGTTGTGGGCGGTCTATTGTTACTGGGGGGGGGGTCTATTAAAGCTGGGTGATCTATTGTTGCTGGGGGGACCTGTTGCTGCTGGGGTCTATTGTTGCTATGGGGTAGTTTGTTGTGGGTGGTCTACTGTTGCTGGGGGAGTCTACTGTTGCTGGGGGAGGTCTATTGTTAATGGGAGTGAACTACTGTTGACAGAGGGGTCCCCAGCACATGTGTGCTTCACTCACAGAAATGTCCCGATCTCCCCTTGCGATCGGCATCTTTTCCGATCATGGCAGTCACATGACCCTAAAACCCTGCCCCGCCTCCTGGCTTCTGAAACCTCTTAAAGGGCCAGGAGGCGCCGGCACAACAGGGTTAAGCCCTGATAAAGGGGGCATTAAGGCTCCTGAAACGCGTTGGCTCCATCCTATACCCTAATATGCATATTAAAATAATTAAATACCTAGTCCGTTACCTTCTGGAGGGGCAGTTTAATCTCTATTCCCTATTAAAATACAGTTTAATTCACATTCTCCATCTTTAGGTCTGATGAAGGGGGCATTGAGGCTCCTGAAACGCATTGGCCCATCCTTTATCCGAACGAATATTGGAATAAATACTGTATATATCTGGACAGTTATCTTCTGGTGTGGCTCTTAAATCTCAGATCGATTCCGTTAGTTCACATCGGCAGTTTTGTCCAGTATACATCATTCTTCATCCTAAAGCCCTGATGAAGGGGGGAATTGAGGCTCCCAAAATGCATTATCTTATCCTTTATCCTACTGAATATTGGAATAATTATATATCTAGTCAGTTACCTGCTGCAGTGGCAGTTTAATCTCAGATCTATTCACTTCTAAAAAACTATTTACGTTAATTCATATCCGCAGTTTTGTCTCGTACACATCATTCTCTATCATTAAGCCCTGATAAAGGGGGGAAATGAGGCCTCGAAACACGTTGGCCCATCCTATATCTTAATAAATATTGTAATATCTGGAGAGTTATCTTCTATGGTGGCTGTTAAATCTCAGATCTATTCCGTTCACATGCACAGTTTTGTCCAGTATACATCATTCTTCATCTTTGGGCCCTGACGAAGGGGCTCCTGGAACACGTTGGCTCCTTTTTATCCTAATGCATATTGGAATAAGTATATACCTGGACATGTATCTGCTGGTGTGGCCCTTCAATCTCAGATCTATTCAAAGACAATCCAAGGAAACTGTGGATCCTTTGGTATGGAAAAGCTGCCCTCTGAGGATTCAAATCCTCTCCCCAAATACCACCTCAATTTTCCACACCAATAGGATAAATCTAGAGCTCCAGCGCCAATCCTCATGCCTTTCCTTCCATAACAATGGCTCGCTATCAGACCTGCGACATGGTAGCCTTTACACGCCAATAATCTGATACAATTACCAAATACCGCCATCATGCAATACATGTTTATACCTGGCGTGGGTATTGAGGAGCACCTAGTACAAAAGTTCATCTTGGGTTCTTTTTTGAACACCAACTAAATCCAACGCGTTTCAGGAGCAAAGCCTCCCGCTTCCTCAGGGCTTGAGCAGTGGAATCACAATGATACGCAAAACCCACAGGCAGTTCATAGTGCCGCTAAGATTTGACAGTCTTTATCAGGCCCAACTGCTCAATCCCTGAGAAAGGGGGAGGCCTTTCCCCGAAATGCGTTGTGTCATGGTATTGCCCAATAAACATTTCTAAAAGACCTCTAAATGATATGAACTTTTGTACTAGGAGCTCCTCAATACACATCCAAGAGTTCCATTACTACGCATCGGCTCCTTCGATGGAAGACACACTCCTGACATATTGTATGAGGGATGTACCAAAAGTAATGCAAAATTGGGCGTAATTTTTTAATTTACATAGGTCACTCAAATTTCCCATGTTGGCACAGAAACTCTTCCTGTATAGCAGCGGTCTCTAAACTGTGACCCCGAGGTCGTATGTGGCCCTTTGCTTGCATTTATCTGGTCCTTGAGGCACCATTCCTTCTACTGACACCAGTGATGGGGTACTTTTGTGGCCCTTTGCTGGTTTTTTTTCTGGCTCTTGAGCACTAATTCTCTTACTGATACAAGATACTATTCCTTTCACTGACACCTACGATGGGGAACTATTTCTTCCACTGACGCCAATGATGGGGCACAATTTCTTCCAATGATACCAAGATGGGCATTATTACTTCCAATGACACCAGCAAAGGGGCACTATTCCTCCTACTGACACCAATGATTGGGCACTGTTCCTTCCATTGACACCAATGATGGGGCTCTGTTCCTTCCATTGACACCAATGATGGGGCTCTGTTCCTTCCATTGACACCAATGATGGGGCACTGTTCCTTCCATTGACACCAATGATGGGGCACTATTCCTTCCATTGATAGCAATGATGAAGCATTATTCCTACTAATTACACCAAAGATGGGGCACCATTACTCCCACTGACACCCAATGGGGCACTATTTCTCCTTCTACTGACCACAGGCGCCATGTAATTTTCTTTACTCCTACTGACCACCAATGTTTACTCCTACAGATGTTGGGGCATTTTCTACTCTCACTGGCCGCAGTCCGACCCCCCCTAAAGTCTGAAGGACAGTAAACTGACCCAATGTTTAGAGAGTTTGAAGACCCCTACTACAGAGGAAGAGTTACTGTACCAACATATGAAATCTGCACAACCTCTGTAAGGCCATAAACAAGGGATGCCCACTTTACTTTGGGTACAGCCCCCATATATATCAGTCAGTGTGCAGTAGACCTGATGGAGGCTATCCTCGCAGAGATCTATTATAGGTGCGACGGGACTGACTTTGGGCGGGGGGCCCGTGGAACACAGCTCACTTTGGAGGGGTGGGGAGACCCCTGTCTCAGCTCCCCATATCCCTCTTATGTGTAAGTCACCCTGTGCCTGTTAGGGGTGCAGGGTGAAATGTCCTGATATTGTGTAGACATGTGTAGGAGATAGGTGGGGGTTGTGGATTATTTGGTGTTGTGTGGTTGTATCCCATTGTTCTATTGTGTGTCTTGCTTGGGAGAAAACTATTATGGGATGTATGTGTTTGTGCATTGGCTTGGTGGGGGGTGTCTGCTGATGTGTTTCTTGTTGCTGAATTTGGTTTGCCCCACCCTGTGTCCTTATGCAGGGAGGGGAGAATTGTTCCCTTGAATGTATATATCTTGTGTCTGTGTTAAAATAAAGCAGTCTATTTCCTGGTTTCCTTCACGTCTGGTGGTCTCTAGTCTTGTATGGTCAGCGGTGGGGTCCGTGGTCGGTGTTCAGGCAGGGAAGCGGGAGCCTAACTGAAATACCCAAGTGCAGTGGGGGTCCGGTTCCGTTACAATAGGCAATTTTGCAACGACTTACAATAGCTCCTTAGCTATTGCCGCGCCTCTACCTGGAGGTCTGCAGAACCATTGGGGACCATCAAAGACTGAAATGAAGAGGCACTGATGAAATCTCATCGCCCTGAGCATTTCAGCACTATTCCAGCTTTGGCGTCTATAAATCAGCCCCAAACCTACCCTCTCCTACAGCGATACAATACGAGGACGACTCAGAATAAGTCCGTATACGCCATCCATATTTCCGAGCCAGCACTACCCTGATTTACAGCACAGCGTAGGACGGGAGAGAGACGTGTCTCCACTGTATTTGCTTTTGGCAAACCTGATTTGTGATTTATAGACGACACTTTCTGTACATAGCCTGGGGAGAGGGAAAATATTAGGCTGTGTCTTAAAATAGTACATAAGGCTTGTTTTTCTCTCTCTCAGGCCGTACGGCAAAAATGGGCACAACGAGTATGCAAGAGAACATCATAAATCTCTGACGCGAAACACTGAAGGCAATGAGTGTAGATGGACAAGAAGTGATGGAAACAAAAAAGGAAGGGAAACAGCAATGCTTGGTTCACCTCAATGCAGGTGGGACCAGGGGTGGACTGACCATTTGGAAACTCGGGCACTGCCCGAGGGCCCGGGGTCAGTAGGGGGCCCCATGAGATGCCCCTTGTACCTTTTTCATAGGCTTTTTTGAGTTTGGGCAAGGACACAGGGTCCCCATGATCCCCTATTGCCTGGGGGCCCCATGAGTTGTCAGTCCGCCCCTGGATGGGACTGAGTATGCACATTTCCAAGCGCCTTCAGCACAGTCCCGTATGACGTGCGTAGGGCAACCAATTCATGTCAATGGGCTGCCCTACGCATAAGAAATGCGGCAAAGAAGTTACTGATTTTTTTCCAAAAAGGTTCCGCATCAAACTGCATGGTTGTCAGGGAATGCCTGTCAGATGCTTGGCTCGCAGAAATGCGCATGTGCGTGGAATGCTCAGCAGAGAGGTGGCTAGGCATGGGCATGCGTGGGCACTTTGCATGTAGGCTCCAGACGGGTTATTTAAGGATGCATCTGCCCATGATCAAGTGCTGCCTGCTCTTTCAGCTGTTCCCTGTGTCCTGCTACTACTCTGCTGTTTCCTTCGTTGCTGACCTGGCTTGTCTTTGACCTGAACTTGGATCCTGCTTCTGCCTTGTTGCTAGTTCCTGACCCCGACTCTGTTCCTGACCACGTCTCTGCCTGGTGATTCTGCACCTCGCTACCCACCTGCTGCTGACTTTGGCTGGTTCTGTTCCCATGAGTGCCTACCTGGCTGTCATCCACACCAGCTCTGCTCACCACAGTGTGTTCTTGTCCAAAGTCCTGACAAGCCTCGCACCTGAAACCTGCAGTCCAGGTGGAGTGCCCCTTTAATGTTGACTTTATCTCGGTCAACATTTACAGTTCCTGACTTGATGTTCTGCCAGCCTGCCCGGGACCGCATCACCTGCTGCCAGCACTCCTATCCAGGGGCGGACTGACAACTCATGGGGCCCCCGGGCAATAGGGGATCATGGGGCCCCTGTGTTCTTGCCCAAACTCAAAAAAGCCTATGAAAAAGGTACCAGGGGCATCTCATGGGGCCCCCTACTGACCCCGGGGCCTTGGGCAGTGCCCAAGTTTCCAAATGGTCAGTCCACCCCTGCTCCCATCAAAACCTGCCGGCACTCATGTTCCTCTTGTCCCTCGGTACCCTCTGTTCCACCATCAGCAGGACCTGGGCTAGGGATACAAGAGAGGCCAACCTCATCATTTCAGTCTCTGATCAGGTACGTGACAATGGTGCTGTGGCATTATGTGGTTTGAAGCATGCAAAAACACACGGTCACGGTTGCAGATGTATGGTAGTAGCATTCACAATTAACGCCATTGCCTCAATGCGAAGTTGAAGCCCACTGGTCTCACAAAGTCAAAGCACACAAAAAAGTGCACGAGGGTACAGAATAGGACCAACCTCTGAAGAGGCGGGGCCTCAACCCCCTGAACCCCTCCTGGGGTGCAAGGCTCTTGACAGGGGCAAGGCACTCTGGTCTACCTAGGCCGAAGCCATGTGAACCCTGCTCCTTAGGGACCTGCCAAAGCTGATCCTTCAAGTACTTGTTGAGGGTTCTCCTGAAGAGAGGTTGGGAAGAGGGCAAAGACTCAAGGGCCAAAGATCCTCTCCCCAACATTAGGGCATCCCCCAGCAAACCTGCATTCTCCATGTGCAAAAGAAAAAAAACACATGTGCAGTGTATGTGCAATAAATACAAATTACCATGTGCATTGTACAAGGTGGGTCTTCTGGCCAGTATATGGATTGCTCTGAGCTAGCCAGAAGGCCCACCCAGGAAGTGGTGTGTCCTAATGCCGGTGAAACTCAGTGGGGTCCCAAACCCATATAGTGTTTTTCTGGCACCCCTGGGACATCATCCCCAGGGGGCACAACACTGGTAGCTCCTCCAAGCCCCTGCCCAGACAAATGCAGGAACCATCTCTACTAGAAAGGCATTAGCACTCCGGGAGAGCTTGCCGAAAAGCCTAGTGAACCAGACCAGAATTACCTATGGAGGAAAGAATCTCACCCACAGTTCCCACCTTATTACATCAGGAATGACTAACTAGCGCCTCCAAATGGGCTGAACGACTCCGCTGTTCTATTCTGTGAACTGATAAGAACAGACACTACACTTGATCTTTGCCTAAAGACCGAGAAGCGATTGGCATGATCTCATCTCTGGTCCACCGACAGGAGAATCGCCCTCACCACACAATATTCTGCTTTGGCATCCGAATGGAGATACAAAGTGACGTTTACAGTCTACCAAGGAATGAAAGAATTGGAAGAGTCAGATGAAGGGCGCTTTGTTCAGAAGGAGCTACGAGCAGACGAGGTGCAGAAACGGTCCAATAAGAGCGCAGTGTAGGGACGGAGTACATACCGGGTGTTATATAGAGTCTGGTGACTCCATAATAATAATTCAGAGTGATAGAAGGCGCATTCCTCCTCTACCGTAAAATGATTCATTGATCTTGTGTATAGCCGCCATCCATCTTCTGCTCTGGCACAGTGACACAGATGTCATTACCCGGGATATTAGCCATCACCCTCTCATTGACAGCAGTATGGAGGATGTATGGCCGGGGCCAGAGAGGGAGTCTAATGACTGGCAGGGCTGTTTATGTACCCGGGTGGTGACAATCAGAAGTATAGAGTGTACTGCACACCTCAGCGAACATAGAAATGAAGAATACAAGCCGGGAACGTTCGCAGCCCATTATGGGGTCACACTGGGAACTCCAACAAATATCTGGAACGGTTTTCTAGCCTTTTCTGGCGTAAGGAAGGTCCGTTGTGTTCCAGTACCAGAAGACCAGTGCATGACTGAGGGACATGCAGAATATCGAGGCTAGTACTTACCACCTAAACCATAAAACAACCACCCCCTTCAACCTCCCCTACCTAAATAACCACACGACTCTCCTTTTTGGTGTAAAACCGGCCATAGCAGCCCATTTATTTAACATAACTCTTACATAACACTCCTTTTGCTACAAATAATAACTGACAATAATGATCCCAACTGGGCCCAAGGTTTTCGAAGGCACTGTTACTCACATCAATAACTCGGCTGTATCTGATGCCCAACGAAAAGGCCCCCAGCCGCTACTACACCGCCTCGGGGACAATACTACAGTTACGTAGTCCCAGATACAGCCAATGACCTCCCACCTTACCAACGTGACCTTATAATTGGGAAGGGACACCCATACCTACCATGGGCCCAACCCATAATCCAGAAAATGTATATTATATAGGGCACACTTGTTGGAGCCCAAACTATATAGCTGTAGGATAAAGGTGGCAGATGGATATCAGGGATGGATGGATGGGAGCAGTAACACTGAGGTAGCTCTTCTTAGAGTGGAAGCAAGGATCTAATGCAGTAACAAGAAAAAGAGAGGAAGGCGCCTCTGAGTGCAGTATTGACAATTTATTCAGTAGACAATGGAAAATTTGCACTTACAAGATAAACGGTTAAAAAGACTCATCTTGTGGTAATTAGATCCAGGTGGGACATCCAACCGTCCAGCAGCAAGCTATGCCTATAGGATCAGGAAGTACTCGTTCACTCCCTGATTATCTCACGCCTTGACTACTGCAACTCCCTCCTCACCGGCCTACCCCAGTGCAAACTCACCCCGCTTCAGACCATCCTGAACTCAGCTGCCAGACTCATCCACCTCACCAGCCGCTCCACCTCTGCCACCCCCCTCTGCCTCTCCCTCCACTGGCTCCCCATTGCCCAACGCATTAAATTCAAACTGCTCACTCTGACCTATAAAGCCATTCACAACACTGCCCCTAACTACCTCACCGACCTGATTCCCAGATACCACCCTACCCGTACCCTTCGCTCTTCACAGGACCTCCTTCTATCTTGCTCCCTGGTCTCCTCCTCCCACGCACGACTGCAAGACTTCTCCAGGTCCTCCCCCATCCTCTGGAACTCACTACCCCAACCCATCAGACTGTCACCTTCCCTCCTCACCTTCAGGCGCTCCCTGAAAACCCACCTCTTCAGGGAAGCCTACCCCACCCTCACCTAACAGCCGCTGCCCTTCCCTCCTCCTTCCACTCCATCCCCCACAGCCATTTCCTCCTGTACCTCTACCCCCTCCCTCCTAGATTGTAAGCTCGAAAGAGTAGGGCCCTCTTACCCCTTGTGTGCTGTTTGATGTTACTGTACTGTTTCATGTATTGTCCCCCCTCTATTGTACAGCGCTGAGCAAACCCTTTGGCGCTATATAAACTCGATAAATAAATAAATAAATAAATAAGTAGAGTCCAGGATGTGCATCAAAAATGAAGCTTGGAGAGCAGAGTCAGATGTAGCAGGTGAAAGGGGCGGTAATGCATTTCGGAGCATGCTCAATAGGTTCCTTCTTCAGACCTCCCAACTGGGTCCAAGGTCTTCGAAGGCACCGTTACTCACATCACAAACTCGGCTGTATCTGACACCCAATGAAAAGGCCCCCAGCCGCTACTACACCGCCTCGGGGACAATACTACAGTTACGTAGTCCCAGATACAGCCAATGACCTCCCACCTTACCAACGTGACCTTATAATTGGGAAGGGACACCCAAACCTACGATGGGCCCAACCCATAATCCACCATCTTGTCACTCCAGCACCGCCTTCAAAGACCCAGTGATCCCTGCCGGCTGCCAGGACAAAACAGAAAACCAGACAACACCACAGGACATCAAATGGCAATCAGGAAAAGAAACAAAGCAAGGAACCCACACAAAACAAACAGGACAAACACAAAAAGGACAAAACCAATAAACAAAGCAAACAAAACAGCAAAACAAACAACTAAACAGCTCCAGGGAGGAAGGGCAGGAGAAACCTCACCCATGCTGGCACAAGCTGACCTCCTACAAGTACCAACCCCTCTCTTTATCCTAGCAAGACCACCCTCAAGCTCGTTTACTCCAATCAGGTGAGTAACCATCCCCCATCTGCCTATACCCCCACCCAAATCCAGTCTCCGCTTCGTCTGCAAGCCCCAGTCATGCTGGTCCTCCCTTTTAGCTTCGCTCAGTCCAGGCCCTGACTTGATTTTCAGCATGCTACTGCCAGTTGGCATGGATATATTAGCGTGTATGGTAAGCAGCACACGCATGCTCTCCACTGGTATTGGCCCCAAAGAATCTATTTAAGCTGGGACATGACGAGTTGCATTCACTAGCACAGACTTGGGGTCCGTTCACATCCGGTGCGGTGGGACTACTCTGGGTGGCTATTGCAGCGCAGTCCCACTGCTCCCCCACCGCAAGAGAAAACGCCAATGCTGTGGAGTGGCCGGTTCACACCAGTGCTGAAAAAAAGTACTGCGTGCCAGCCGATAGAACTTTATGAATGGTCACTATGGGACATTTCAATAAAGTTTTGTTTTAAAAAAAAAAAAAAAGCGAACAGTGTGATGTGCTGGGGTTGGCGCATAAGCACTGCCCAGAACGCAACGTGCGAAACGGGCGGACTGACCATTTGGAAACTCGGGCACTGCCCGAGGGCCCGGGGTCAGTAGGGGGCCCCATGAGATGCCCCTGGTACCTTTTTCATAGGCTTTTTTGAGTTTGGGCAAGAACACAGGGGCCCCATGATCTCCTACTGCCCAGGGGCCCCATGAGTTATCACTCGGCCCCTGGTGTGAAAGTACCCTTAACCTGCCCTCCTGAAACGGTCCAAGCAGTAGGTCACAGTAGGTGCAGATCTATTTAGTATGTTTAGTCAAAATCAAAATTCCTAACCCTTGATGAAGGGGGGGAGGAGGGGTGGTGGGGGGTATGTTTGACCCCCAAAATGCATTGGTTCTGCGATGAATTCATTTTTTTCTTTAAAAACCTTGGACTCGTGGACGATTGTTTGGTGCTCTCATTGGATTGTATGCGTGCAAAGCGAATGGGGAGATTTACCTTTACTTCCTGTCCTGTGGCCAAAACAGGAAATTAGAGAAAATTCCTTCAAAGTTCAGGAATCTCCCATTACAATGGCACAGTGCCATTTGCAATCCAGAGGGGAACCAGCACAGCACCTACCTACAGTAACACACAGGTCAGAGTGAACCCAGCACCTACCTTCAGGAACACACAGGTCAGAGAGGAACCAGCACCTACCTACAGAATCACAGGTGAAAGTGGAACCAGCACCTACCTACAAGAACACACAGGTCAGAGCAGAACCAGCACCTACCTACAGGAACACACAGACCAGAGAAGAATCAGCGTCTACCTACAGGAACACAAAGACCAGAGGGGAACCAGCACCTACCTACAGGAACACACAGGTCAGAGGAAAACCAGCACCTACCTACAGGAACACACAGGTCAGAGCAGAACCAGCACCTACCTACAGGGACACACAGGTCAGAGCAGAACCAGCACCTACCTACAGGAACACACAGGTCAGAGCGGAACCAGCACCTACCTTCAGGAACACACAGGTCAGAGCGGAACCAGCACCTACCTACAGGAACACATAGGCCAGAGGAAAACCAGCACCTACCTACAGGAACACACAGGTCAGAGGAAAACCAGCACCTACCTACAGGAACACACAGGTCAGAGGAAAACCAGCACCTACCTACAGGAACACACAGGTCAGAGGAAAACCAGCACCTACCTACAGGAACACACAGGTCAGAGGAAAACCAGCACCTACCTACAGGAACACACAGACCAGAGGGGAACCAGCACCTACCTACAGGTACACACAGACCAGAGGGGAACCAGCACCTACCTACAGGAACACACAGGCCAGAGGGGAACCTGCACCTACAGTTGTGACCAAAATTATTCAACCCCCACTGAAATTGAGTGTTTTGGCCAGTTTGACATTGCTTTTGATCATTCAGTCATCTTGCTTACATTTACATTAAAGAGGCACTTGTAGGTCAGACAAATATAACATAACAGTTATAATGAAATAACCACAAATGTCTTTTCTGTGCTCACAGCATTATCAGTTTTATTCAACCCCCAAGTGACATTCAATCTTAGTACTTAGTACAGCATCCTTTTACAGTTATAACAGCTTTTAAACGTGAAGCATAGCTTGACACAAGTGTCTTGCAGCGATCTACGGGTATCTTCGCCCATTCTTCATGGGCAAAGGCCTCCAGTTCAGTCACATTCTTAGGCTTGCGCACTGCAACTGCTTTCTTTAAGTCCCACCAGAGGTTCTCAATCGGATTTAAGTCTGGTGACTGCGATGGCCACTCCAAAATGTTCCAGCCTTTCCTCTGCAACCATGCTCTAGTGGACTTGGAGGTATGCTTGGGATCATTGTCCTGTTGAAAGGTCCAACGTCTCCCAAGCCTCAGGTGTGTGACGGACTGCATCACGTTTCCATCCAATATCTCCTGGTACTGAAGAGAATTCATGGTACCTTGCACACGCTGAAGCTTCCCTGTACCTGCAGAAGCAAAACAGCCCCAAAGCATGATTGACCCTCCACCATGCTTCACAGTAGGCAAGGTGTTCTTTTCATCATAGGCCTTGTTCTTCCTCCTCCAAACATAGCGTTGATCCATGGGCCCAAACAGTTCTAATTTTGTTTCATCAGTCCACAGAACACTATCCCACAACTTTTGTGGTTTGTCCACATGGCTTTTGGCATACTGCAGTCGACTCTTCTTATTCTTTGGAGACAGCAAGGGGGTACGCCTGGGAGTTCTGGCACGGAGGCCTTCATTACGCAGTGTGCGTCTTATTGTCTGGGCTGAAACTTCTGTACCCACATCTGACAAATCTTTTCTCAGTTCCTCAGCAGTCACACGGGGACTTCTCTCCACTCTACGCTTCAGGTAGCGCACAGCAGTCGAAGTCAGCATCTTCTTTCTGCCACGACCAGGTAGCGTTTCAACAGTGCCCTTTGCCTTGAATTTGCGAATGATGCTTCCTAAGGTGTCTCTTGGTATGTTTAACATCTTTGCAATCTTCTTATAGCCATTGCCCTTCCTGTGAAGAGAAATCACCTCTTCTCTTGTCTTCCTGGACCATTCTCTTGCCTTCACCATGTTTGTAACCACACCAGTAAATGTCTAGAAGGAGCTGAGTATCACAGTCATTTTAAAGCTGCCTAATTGGTGCTTATTATGCTTGATTGCTGCTCGGTGACATCCACAGGTGTTTTCAATACCTGATGGAAAGCACCTGTATGAACCTCTGTTCTTCAGAGTGGTAGTCTTTAAGGGGTTGAATAATTGTGGCAATGAAGAAACCACATAAGAACCATTTACTACTGTATTACATAAACAATTGATGTCATTTTAGTTGCATTTGGGTAGTTACAACGTCCTTGTAGGATTTGATTCTGAATACAATTCCAAATGTACACTATAGTCCCTAAACCCCTTTACAGCATTGGGGGTTGAATAATTTTGGTCACAACTGTACCTACAGGAACACACAGGCCAGAGGGGAACCAGCACCTACCTTCAGGAACACACAGGTCAGATCGGAACCAGCACCTACCTACAGGAACACACAGGTCAGAGGGGAACCAGCACCTACCTACAGGAACACACAGGCCAGAGGGGAACCAGCACCTACCTACAGGAACACACAGGCCAGAGGGAAACCAACACCATTCACATGAACGGGCTGCAAAATTACACCGCACGGGAACCCATTCCGCATGCCTGTGCAATCTCGGCACGAACTGGCCCTCAGATAAACTTTGATGACAAAAGCCTTGTGGCCCCTGCTCGTCAGCCTGCGCCAGCTGTTGCTTGCTCTGCTCTATTCTCCATTATGAGGTCAATTCACTAAAAGCGTAACGCATGGAGGACTTGTCATTGCTCTAAAGGCTTTGTTGTATGGAAATTTCCACATGCACAATCTAGTACTGAATTTACCTGTATTGTGTATGTAAATTCACAAAGGCTGTTTTGTGCTGGAAAGTAATGCTCTCTTTTAGCAGATATAAACGGTGAGGTTATGCAAGGTTTCCCACAAAGAGAGCGGAGAAGAACACAGAGCGCCATTTTATTGGAGCTGAAATACCACTTCGGGGGATCAAATACCAATTAATATGAAATAAAGGCTTCCAATGGTTACATAATTATTTCAATCAAAGAGAAGATTTCATACCTATGCAATGTTTTGATAAGTGAAATTAATGTTTCGATGGGAATATTATCATGCGATAAAAAAAAATGCAGTTAATTTAACTCATGCAGTTCAGTATTTTGTGCTGCCTGGGTGTAGGCAGGTGTAGTTTGGCCTCCCTGCAAAGGTGGCGCTGACAGCACCGCCCTGCAGGCAGAGTTGAGGACAGGCGGAGCTCATGTTCCTCAGGCTTCTGTAGGGGGTCATCAGGTGAGCTGCTGTCCAATAGGGCCTTGCTGCCTCGGATGACCCTGCGGCCATCTTTCGTGATGGCAGTGTGTATAAAAGCACTGAGTCCCTGCAGTTGGTGCAAATTTTGCATGTGGTTAGGACAGGAACAGGAAGCCGCTGATGAGGAGTTTTGCTAGCCTAGGCAGAGGTCCCAGTGGAGGAAGGACAGAATAGGGTCTGGTCACCAGTTTATCCACATGGAGCCCTTCTGCTTTACCTCCTTGTTGCATCACTGCCTGCAAGCTACTTCCTCTGACAGGTGCTCTCGGCATTCAAGTATCGTTCTCCGCAAGGGCAGCATAGCTCAGTGTGAGTGTTATTGCCAGTTTGCTGCTTCCGCCCAGATTCTGTACTGTGTTGTTGGAGTTTTAAATTAATACACTTTGTTGCAAACTCTGATCTCCGTGTGTCTACCTCCCTTCTGGGTATCCAGTACCAGGCCCCTGCCCACACTGGCCTATGGGATTGATTTACTAAAGCAAAATGTGAACAGCCTATCCAAGGGAAGCTGAACTTTGCAAATGATTTTTGAGTTTCTAAAAAATACCCAATCCTGTGCAAAGGAAAGGAAATAAAGCGGCATTTTTGCTTGCCCATGATTGGATGATGGAGGTTAGCAGCACTTTCTCTCATTCACTGAGCTCTAGGGAAAATTTCCTTGCAAAGGGCATCTTCCCTTTCAAAGTGAACAGTCTATTCACCGTTATTAAATCAACCTGTAGGCAGGGCCTAGCTTAGGTGCCTACTTGGGAGTAATCACTTGCACTCAGTGATTTACTTGGGAGTAATCACTTGCACTCAGTGATTTACTTGGGAGCAGTCACTTGCACCCAGTGATTTACTTGGGAGCAGTCACTTTCACCCAAAGATTTTACTTGGGAGTAATCACTTGCACCCAGTGATTTTACTTGGGAGTAATCAGTTGTACCCAGTGATTTTACTTGGGAGTAATCAGTTGTACCCAGTGATTTTACTTGGGAGTAATCACCTACACCCAGTGATTTTACTAGGGAGTAATCACTTGCACCCAGTGATTTACTTGGGAGCAGTCACTTGCACCCAGTGATTTACTTGGGAGCAGTCACTTGCACCCAATGATTTACTTGGGAATAATCACTTGCACCCAGTGACCTACTTGGGAGTAATCACTTGCACCCAGTGAGTTACTTGGGAGTAATCACTTGCACCCTGTGATTTACTTGGGAGTAATCACCTGCTCCCAGTGATTTACTTGGGAGGAATCACTTGCACCCAATGATTTACTTGGGAGTAGTCACTTGCACCCAGTGACTTACTTGGGAGTAATCACTTGTACCCAATGACTTTTTGGTTTTGGATAGAGTGGGAAAGTGTGAGCCCAACGATCGCCGCATGCCCTGCCAATTGCCCACTGCACATGCTTGGACCCGATTTTCCGCCACATCCGCAACGCGCATGTGCGGTGAACACAGCCAGAGGTGGGAAATTGTTACATTTTTTATGAGCAAAATGGACATTTATGGACAGCTCGTAAATCGTAAATTTGCAAACTGTAAATTTATGGACAGTTGGCAACCCTGGAGTCCCCCATCAGGGATCTTCACCACATTGCTTCTACTGATGGACGTTGTCACCAAGAAAGAGAATGAAAGAAAATCAAAAAAGTTAGAGCTGACCCCAAAACAAGCAATAAAGGGGAAATCTTCCAATAGGGACACCTGTTCTGTGGGCTTCTCTCAGAGCAGAATCCCCCTCACTTCAGGAGACTTCCTCTAACTTCCAGTTTCATCTCCGGTGAAGGAAGTGAAGGGAGATGTCCCCCAATGGTACACAGACAGCAAAAAAATAAATAAAACTGACCAGGGTTCTGACTTTTCCCTTTCCTATCCATACCTTAAAAAAATAAATAAATGGCCCTTACATACACTTTAACTCTTACCTGAACACCCCCCCCCCAAAAAAAAGTCTTTATGCTGCAGACTGTGTTGTAGAATGAATAATCCCCTGCTAATTTCCTGAAGGTCATTACTTAATCAGCCAGATAAAATTAAGAAATCTATTATTAGAAAGCTAGAAAAGTTAATCAGATCTAAATCTTTGTGGCTATACAAAATGGAAATGAGGATTTGAGAGGAATTGTAATTTACAATCAACATTATCGCTAAATTGCTGTATTTAAAAAGGGGGGGGGAGGGGTTGCTTTATTTTGTTATAGATGATAAATAAATGTATTAGAAACCAGCCAGGGTGCTCAGATCTCTTCGTGAACACAATTAAAAAGTTTACATTTTAATAAAATTATGGAAAAATTTGAATCCATGCAGCTAATTCAAAGTAAACTCATATATTTATTTATATATATATATATATATATATATATATATATATATATATATATATATATATATACATACATACACACATACACACATATACATATATATACATACATACATACACACATATACATATATATACATACATACATACATATATACCAGCAATGGGCAAACTACGGCCCGGCGGACCTTTTAATCTGGCCCGCGGAGCGTGATACTGTCAGGATGGCTGTCAGGATGTGTGTAGGCGGGGCAGCGTGACGAACGTGAAGGGAGCTAGGCTCCTCTCACAGTCCGCCCTGAAGACCGGAACGGCGCGGGAACACGGCGAGAGGAACGCGCGGAGCAAAGGTAAGTGAATTGACACAGGGGGGACTTGGGGACTTAATATGGGGGATGAATTACTATATGGGGGATGAATTACTATGGGGGATGAATTACTATAGGGGGGATGAATTACTATGGGGGATGAATTACTATATGGGGGATGAATTACTATGGGGGATGAATTACTATAGGGGGGATGAATTACTATATGGGGGAAGAATTACTATAGGGGGGATGAATTACTATAGGGGGGATGAATTACTATAGGGGGGATGAATTACTATATGGGGGAAGAATTACTATATGGGGGATGAATTACTATATGGGGGATGAATTACTATGGGGGATGAATTACTATGGGGGATGAATTACTATGGGGGATGAATTACTATATGGGGGATGAATTACTATATGGGGGATGAATTACTATGCTTACTATGGGGGAATATTACTATACTTACTATGGATGACACATACACATCATTCATCTACTCTTGGTCCGGCCCCCGGGTCCAATATATGAACCCATTGCGGCCCTCAAGTCAAAAAGTTTGCCCACCCCTGATATATACGCATACATACATACTACATACATACAGTGCTCAAAAATGAAAGGAAGACTCTAAAAACCCATCAGATCCCAATGGGGACAAATGTCCAGCTGGATCTCTATCCTGACATGGACAGGGGATGGGTGAGGAACGTAAGGACGCCCCATCGTTTGATGGAAATGATCGACCTACAGAGGACTGAATTCACAGACACCCCAAAAATCAAAGTGAAGAAATGATGCAGCAGGCGAGTCCATGTTGGTGAAATGTCATTGCAGCAACTCAGAATGGTCCTCAGTAGTCTGTGTGGCCCCCACGTGCTTGTATGCATGCCTGACAACGTTGGGGGAGGCTCCTAATGAGACCATGGATGGTGTCCTGGGGGATTTCCTCCCAGATCTGGACCAGGGTGTCACTGAGCTCCTGGACAGTCTGAGGTGTAACCTGGTGGCATTGGATGGACCGAAACATGACATCCCAGAGGGGTTCTATTGGATTTAGGTCAGGTGAGCGTGGGGGCCATTCAATGGTATCAATTCCTTCATCCTCCAGTAACTACTTGCATACTCCGGCCACATGAGGCCTGGCATTGTTGTGCACCAGGAGGAACCCGGGACCCACCGCACCAGGAGGAACCCGGGACCCACCGCACCAGGAGGAACCCGGGACCCACCGCACCAGGAGGAACCCGGGACCCACAGCACCAGGAGGAACCCGGGACCCACAGCACCAGGAGGAACCCGGGACCCACAGCACCAGGAGGAACCCGGGACCCACTGCACCAGGAGGAACCCGGGACCCACTGCACCAGGAGGAACCCGGGACCCACAGCACCAGGAGGAACCCGGGACCCACAGCACCAGGAGGAACCCGGGACCCACTGCACCAGGAGGAACCCGGGACCCACTGCACCAGGAGGAACCCGGGACCCACTGCACCAGGAGGAACCCGGGACCCACTGCACCAGGAGGAACCCGGGACCCACTGCACCAGCGTAGGGTCTGACAATGGGTCCAAGGATTTAATCCTAATACCTAATGGCAGTCAGGGTGCCATTGTCTACCCTGTAGAGGTCTGTGCGTCCCTCCATGGATATGCCTCCCCAGACCATCACTGACCCACCAATACAGTCATGCTGAACCATGTTACAGGCAGCAGAACGTTCTCCACGGCTTCTTCAGACCCTTTCACGTCTGTCACATGTGCTCAGGGGGAACCTGCTCTCATCTGTGAAAAGCACAGGGTGCCAGTGATGGACATGTCAATTCAGGTGTTCAATGGCAAATGCCAATCCAGCTCTATGGTACCGGGCAGTGAGCACAGGGCCAACTAGAGGAAGTCGGGCCCTCAGGCCACCCTCTGTCTATTTCCGATTGTTTGGTCAGAGACAGTCACACCAGTGGCCTGCTGGAGGTCATTATGTAGGGCTCTGGCAGGGCTCATCCTGTTCCTCCTTGCACAAAGGAGCAGATACCAATCCTGCTGGTTAAGGACCTTCTACAGCCCTGTCCAGCTCTCCTAGAGTAACTGCCTGTGTCCTGGAATCTCCTCCATGCTCTTGAGACTGTGCTGGGAGACACAGCAAACCTTCTGGCAATGGTACGTATTGATGTGCTATCCTGGAGGAGTTGGACTGCCTGTGCAGCCTCTGTAGGGTCCAGGTATGGCCTCATGCTATCAGTAGTGACACTGACCCTAGCCAAATGCAAAACCAGTGAAAAACACTCAGAAAAGATGAGGAAGGAAAAAATGTCAGTGGCCTCCACCTGTAAAACCATTCCTGTTTTGGGGGTCGTCTCATTGTTGCCCATCTAGTTCACCTGTTATTCATTTCATGAACTCCAAAGCAGCTGAAATGGATTAACAACCCCCTCTGCTATTTACCTGACCAGATCAATATCCCAGGAGTTTGATGGATGCAACACTCTGATGAGAGAGTGTTCCTTTAAAAAAAATAAAATAAAAAAAAATTATATATATATATAATTTTTTTTTTTTTATTAATGAAGTATATTATATAGTAATATATATTATATATTATAAATATATATAAAAAAGGTGGGGGGGCCAAGATAACAGGGAGCCATGTGGAGCCCCCCACCCCCCCAGTACGCCAGGTGAGCGCCACTGATCTAAAGCGCAATTTCACACCAGGTCGTCTAAATTCTGACACCACGCAGCGGTCACAACGTTATGTTTAATCAATCACAGAATGTGTAACAGCTCCATTAGAACTGAACTATTACTCCGGGGGAAATCAATACCAGTTTGTTATCAAAAGATCCTTTTACTTTCATACTGCAGGCCGACAAACATCTTCCAAGATATCAATGTGAACTAACTGGACCTGCCAGAAATGGAAATAGTTATAAACTGCTGGGAATTTAAGGAGTAACTCCAACCAAATAACCAAATTTCCAAGCTGTAAGGGACCTATAACAGCTAATTTTGTTACCCAGCACTGAGGATGGCAACCACCATAGGCCAGTGAGAGCAGAGGGTGCAGAACAAGCTGCACCAAGACACTGCCTAGCACTGAGGATGGAGCTCACCATAGGCCAGTGAGAGCAGAGGGTGCAGAACAAGCGGCACCAAGACACTGCCCAGCACTGAGGATGGCGTCCACCATAGGCCAGTGAGAGCAGAGGGTGCAGAACAAGCAGCACCAAGACACTGCCTAGCACTGAGGATGGAGCTCACCATAGGCCAGTGAGAGCAGAAGGTGCAGAACAAGCGGCACCAAGACACTGCCCAGCACTGAGGATGGCGTCCACCATAGGCCAGTGAGAGCAGAGGGTGCAGAACAAGCAGCACCAAGACACTGCCTAGCACTGAGGATGGAGCTCACCATAGGCCAGTGAGAGCAGAGGGTGCAGAACAAGCAGCACCAAAATACTGCCTAGCACTGAGGATGGCGCCCACCATAGGTCAGTGAGAGCAGAGGGTGCAGAACAAGCAGCACCAAGACTCTGCCTATCACTGAAGATGGCACCCACCATAGTCCAGTGAGAGTAGAGGGTGCAGAACAAGCAGCACCAAGATGCTGCCTAGCACTGAGGATAGTGCCCACCATAGGCCAGTGAGAGCAGAGGGTGCAGAACAAGCAGCACCAAGACACTGCCTAGCACTGAGGATGGAGCTCACCATAGGCCAGTGAGAGCAGAGGGTGCAGAACAAGCAGCACCAAGACTCTACCTATCACTGAGGATGGAGCTCACCATAGGTCAGTGAGAGCAGAGGGTGCGGAACAAGCAGCACCAAGACACTGCCTAGCACTGAAGATGGCACCCACCATAGGCCAGTGAGATTAGAGAGTGCAGAACAAGCAGCACCAAGATGCTGCCTAGCACTGAGGATAGTGCCCACCATAGGCCAGTGAGAGCAGAGGGTGCAGAACAAGCAGCACCAAGACACTGCCTAGCACTGAGGATGGAGCTCACCATAGGCCAGTGAGAGCAGAGGGTGCAGAACAAGCAGCACCAAGACTCTACCTATCACTGAGGATGGAGCTCACCATAGGTCAGTGAGAGCAGAGGGTGCAGAACAAGCAGCACCAAGACACTGCCTAGCACTGAAGATGGCACCCACCATAGGCCAGTGAGATTAGAGAGTGCAGAACAAGCAGCACCAAGATACTGCCTAGCACTGAAGATGGCACCCACCATAGGCCAGTGAGAGCAGAGGGTGCAGAACAAGCAGCACCAAGACACTGCCTAGCACTGGGAATGGAGCTCACCATAGGCCAGTGAGAGCAGAGGGTGCAGAACAAGCAGGACCAAGACGCTGCCTAGCACTGAGGATGGAGCTCACCATAGGCCAGTGAGAGCAGAGAGTGCAGAACAAGCAGCACCAAGATACTGCCTAGCACTGAAGATGGAACTCACCATAGGCCAGTGAGAGCAGAGGGTGCAGAACAAGCAGCACCAAGACTCTGCCTATCACTGAAGACGGCACCCACCATAGGCCAGTGAGAGCAGAGGCTGCAGAACAAGCAGCACCAAGACACTGCCTAGCACTGAGGATGGAGCTCACCATAGGTCAGTGAGAGTAGAGAGTGCAGAACAAGCAGCACCAAGACTCTGCCTAGAACTGAGAATGGCACCCACCATAGGCCAGTGAGAGCAGAGGGTGCAGAACAAGCAGCACCAAGACTCTGCCTAGAACTGAGGATGGCACCCACCATAGGCCAGTGAGAGCAGAGGGTGCAGAACAAGCAGCACCAAGACACTGCCTAGCACTAAGGATGGAGCTCACCATAGGCCAGTGAGAGCAGAGGGTGCAGAACAAGCAGCACCAAGACTCTGCCTAGAACGGAGGATGGCACCCACCATAGGCCAGTGAGAGCAGAGGGTGCATAATTGGCTGTGCAGGGGCCTGTTGTCTGCCAACCAATGCTTAGGCTAGGGAAGAGAGAGTGGTAAAGCGGCATGCCGCACCCTCCTAAAATTAAGTCATGCTGGAACAGAAACTGCTCCAGCAAAGCTGGAAGAGCATGATGGTCTAAAATGTCTTTGAATGCTGTAGTATTGACAGTACCCTTCACCTGGACATTGAGCTGTTTGAAGGGAGGTGCACATACATTTTGGCCATAGAGGTAGGTGTGATACTCCGGTATCTGACAATTCTTGGACATAGAATGTATATTATTGATAAATGACCAGTTGCAATATCATATTGAAGGCCACATATCTTAATCTGGATGTTTCCCAGAAGCAGTTCTAAGGTTGAAACGTAAGAGGCTCAGGCTAACGTAAGGCTGCACAACCAATAGCATCCCTAACAATCCTTGAAGCAAGCAAATCTGGGTCTCCATGTAACTCCTGAACACACAGGGGTGTCCACTGAGCCATGTTCCTCAAAGATAATGTGAAGGCCGTACATGGATGACATTATTCACTGTACCTGTGGTGACGTCACCCACCATGAGGTCTGCAGGCACTCTTGAGCTTTCTGATCCTCAAACATCTCAATCGTCATCCATTACCTACTTGGAAAGAACATGCATTTTGCTCAAAAAAAAAAAAAATGAAAGTTCCTATTTGATATTCTGCACAGCTGTGCTTTCTTACATCTAATGAAAGTTATCTTAGCGGAAATTTCAATCTGATGCCAGAATTTGCACAATTAATCTCGGTAATGGAGAGACACTAAAAACCACTTTAAAGCCGGTTAGTGGAAGCGAAGTGCATGGCGTGAACAGTGACCTCTGACCTCCGCAGTAAGCCGGCATCCACCAGAGTGTTGACACGCACAGCACCTGAGCCTTCCCGGGGGCCTGAAATAATTCACTCAGCAGTGAACCTCAGAGCTCCGTGCAACCATCAAACCTCAACAGATCATCGCCTGGGATTATCCCGATGAGATGCAGGGTGGGGGGGGGGGTGGAAACGCGAGTCTTCCTCTCAGGCTTTCCTATCTAGTACTCCGTGTTATCTGCTAACAGTGTTATTAACCCAAGAAGGATGATAGACCCATAGAGAGGACAAAGATCAAATGGGGACACAACACAAGATCTACACGGAACAAAACCCCCAACACGGTAAATGGCAGCACCTATGCAAAGCTTGATACACGGCAGGGGCGGACTGACCATTTGGAAACTTGGGCACTGCACGAGGGCCCGGGGTCAGTAGAGGTCCCCATGAGTTGCCCCTGGTACTTTTTTCATAGGCTTTTTTGAGTTTGGGCAAGGACACAGGGGCCCCATGATCCCCTATTGCCTGGGGGCCCCATGGGTTGTCAGTCCGCCCCTGCAAGCGAGTGACTGCTGGGATCCCCTGGGCAGCTGGGTGACCTTTTCCCGGCCCTGGTCCAGTCCATAGAAATCTACCAGTATATCTAAGGCTAGGTTCACACCTATGCGGGTTGCATTTGAGCCTTTTCTGCATTGCGTTTTACGTTCTTGCACTTGCGTTTTTGATGCGTTTTGCTTTTATTTCTTATTTTCTTGTTGCTAGGCAGATTTAAAACACAAAAATGTATAAAAAAAAAAACCCGCAATACATGCTTTTCTGCAGCGTTTCCATTGAAGTCCGTAGAACCAAAAACATAACTTTTTGCATTCAAAAAAGTTCCTGACCCTTTCCAAAAGAACGAACCGGGTCAAATGCGGAGATGTGAACGTGTCCAATAGGAAATCATGTTAAATGAATCGGTTCTATAGAACCAAAAATGCAACTTTTTGCATTCAAAAAAGTCCCTGACCCCTTCCAATAGAACCCACCGGGTGAAAACACACTGCTGTGAATGTGTCCCATAGGAAATCATGTTAAATGGCTTTTTTGAGTTTGGGCAAGGACACAGGGGCCCCATGATCCCCTATTGCCCGGGGGGCCCCATGAGTTGTCAGTCCGCCCCGATACGCGGCATATATACAGTACTGCGCAAAACTTGTAGGCTTCTGTGAAAAAAAAAGTGCTGTAAATGAAAAACGCTTTCAGAAATCGAAGTGCGAATAGTTTATTTTTTATCAATTAACAAAATGAAAAGTAAATGAAGAGAAATCCAAATCCAATCAATGTTTGCTGTGGCCACCCTTTGCCTTCTTCTAGGTAGACTTGCACACAGTTTTTGAAGGAACTCGGCATGTAGGTTGTTTTTGGACATCTTGGAGGACTAAGCACAGATCTTCTGTGGACATCGGCTGCCTCCAGTCCTTCTGTCTCTTCATGGAATCCCAGACAGACTTCATGATGGTGAGATCATGGCTCTGTGGGGGATGGGAGGGGTGCAAACCATCACTTCCAGGACTCCTTGCTCTGCTTTACACTGGAGATAGTTATTAATGGCATTGGATGTATGTTTTGGGTGGTTGTCCTGCTGCAGAATAAATTCTGGACCAATCACAAACCTCCCTGATGGTACGACATTATGGAGAAATATCTGCCTGTTTCTCTCATCATTGAGGACACCATTGATCCTGACCAAATCTCCAACTCCATTTGCAGAAATCTCCACCATGCTTCACAGGTGCCTGCAGACACTCATTGTACCACTCTCCAGCCCTTCGCCAAGAAACTGCCTCCTGCTACAGCCAAATATTTCACATTGCGACTTATCAGTCTAGAACACCTGCTGCCATTTTTCTGCACCCCAGTTCTTATTTTTTCCTGCATAGTTGAGTCGCTTAGCCTTTTTTTCACATCGAAGGTATGGCTTTTTGGCCGCAATTCTTCCATGAAGACCGCTTCTAGCCAAACTTCTCCGGACAGTATATGGGTGTATATGGGTGTACATGGGTCCCACCAGTTCTGTACTGATTGCACTGCTGGACATTTTCCGATGTGGAAGGGAAGTAATCATGATGTGTCTTTCATTGGCTGCATTAAGTTCCCTTGACCAACTGTTGTGTCCATGCTCAACGTTACCCAACCACTGCATCTACAGTCCTCAACATTACCTGACCACTGTATCTACGCTCCTCAATGATACCTGACCACTGTGACTACGCTCCTCAACTTTACCTGACCACTGCATCTACACTCCTCAACGTTACCTGACTACTGTGTCTTTGCTCCTCAATGTTACCTGACCACTGCATCTACGCTCCTCAACGTTACCTGACCACTGCGTCTACGCTCAACGTTACCTGACCACTGCGTCTACGCTCAACGTTACCTAACCACTGCGTCTACGCTCCTCAGCGTTACCTGACTACTGCACCTACGCTCCTCAACATTACCTAACCACTGCACCTACGCACCTCAATTTTACCTGGCTACTGCACCTACACTCAACTTTACCTGACCACTGCGACTACGCTCCTCATATTTACCTGACCATTGCATCTACGCTCAACATTACATGATCACTGCGACTACGCTCCTCAATGTTACCTGACCACTGCGTCTACGCTCCTCAACATTACATCATCACTGCGTCTACGCACCTCGTTACCTGACCATTGCGTCTACGCTCCTCAATGTTACATGATCACTGTATCTACACTCAACATTACCTAACCACTACATCTATGCTCCTCAACGTGACCTGACCACTGCATCTACGTTCCTCAATGTTACCTGACCACTGCATCTACGTTCCTCAATGTTACCAGACCACTGCATCTATGCTCCTCAACATTACCAGACCACTGCGTCTATGCTCCTCAAGGTTGCCCGTTTCTTTTTGCTTCAACAAAAAAGTACGATGAATTGAATTTAATTGATTGCTGGTTTGAAGCTAAAGGGTGGTCTCACCAAATATTTGATTGATATTTTTCTGCTCGTTCCCTTTGCATTTGGTATATTGCTAAAATTAAACAAATATATATTTGAACGCATTCTTACTTTACAGCATTTCTTCACAACTGCCTATAACTTTTGCACAGTACTGTATATACAGCGCTTATCAAGGCAAATATGGATCACAAATTTTAAATGAAAAACACAAAACCAGAGAATATGTTCTGAAATCTGAGTATGCAGAATGATAAAGTAGGAGATATGAAATGATGATCGACTCAAACTCCAGCAGCTGGATCTGGGCCACAAAACCTTAGAAGGCCAGTGTCTATGCCAAGAACATGGAGTCACGTTCCACCTAAGACAACCATAGCCAAGAACGCTTCTCAGAAACACAAACCTCCCCACTTTCTGAGATGAGATAGAGGGACACGTGGCACAATTAGGCTCTGCACACACCACTGCCATGACCCCAATTATGCAAACCATTAAAAATGTATACGCCAACATTACTTTTCCCTTTATAGAATAGCAAAGGAGATACTTAAAGTGGAACTCCATTGACTATTTGAAATCCTTATGCTGCCTCATTGGTAACTAGATAGGAACGTATATCGCATTTAGTTATTTTAAACTTCTTTACATTTCTGCGGTTATTTCCTGGTTTCTGGCCTAGGCCAAAATGATGTCATACATCCCAGGAGATTCCTGGAAGGGAGCAAGGGCTTTCTCAGCTAACCACTTCCTCCTGCTTGATGGGCTAAGGGCAGATGGATTTCAGGATGTAAATGCTACATGAATCATCTGCCCTTACTCAAGATGGCAACCACCTGAAATTCTGGGGGGGGGGGGGGTTTCAGAATGCTTTCTCAGCAAATTAAACTCTGAGGACATGGATGGATGGGGGAGTTTGCCTTGAATATTGTAAATGAATTAAATAGTGTTTTTTGTTTGTGGTGCTCAGGATGCAGTTCCGCTTTAAGCTGAAGGTTACAGTAGTGCAGCAACCTCCTAAATAGGTTGCTAGGAAAACTGGGTGAATTTAGTTCTTTTTGGCTCCACTGTAATCAGTTGAGCAGTTTTTATTATTGCTTTGGGTTTCCCTCTGTTTTCTGGAAGATTCCAGAATATAGTGGGTGAGAGGAGGCAGATCAGCAGTCTGAATATTTACTGTATGTAGCAGCTTCAACCAATCCCTGGGGAAGGGTGCCCAGAAGGCTGCTGCGGGAATTCATAAATAGTTTGGTCTAAGGTAGCAGGGTTTTTGTCCAGGAGGAAACATTCCCAGCCTAAAGGGCTGCTGCCCTATTGGGCAGCCAAAGTGTAGTTCATTAGTTCATCAAGGCTCCAGCTGTGGCAGAACTGGGGGGGGGGGGGGGGGGCTGTTTGCGAAAGTCTTTGTAGCTGATCACGGGAGTTCATTGAGGTTCTGGTTTGGAAAGTTCATTGGGAGAATGTCTACTAATATTGGAAGGAGGCATCCAAGTATCCAGAGACATTGAGTACAGATCTGTGTGTAGGACGCTGGTTGTCTATGGCATCTTGAGTGCTTGCATCTTTTCTAACTTAAAGAGGAACTTCATGCAAAGCCAAATACACTGCTTATAGATACGTACCGCTTTTAATGGCCAACACCCATATGGATAACAAATTTTATGTATGACAAGCACAAAACCAGAGAATATGTTCCGATATCAGTGACTGCTGAATGACACAATAGAACAAAAGAGATGATGAACAGTTCAAACTCCAGCAACTGGATCTGGGCCACAATTCTTAGAAGGTCAGTATCTATGCCAAAAACTCACGTTCCACCTAAGACAACAATAGCCAAGAACACCTTTCAGAAAGATCATCACTACCAACCTGAGACCAACCACATTGGCTGCTTTTGCGATATGGCACTAGTAGAGTATTGTAGCATGCTAGCCATTGGTTAATGCCGAAAGTTTGGAGTTTAGGTGGTCTCTTTTAGTGGCAAGCTTTCAGAATGCCTTCTTCAGGCTTTATACATTGCATAAAGAATTATATATGTACATCCCGAAGAATGGATCTATGGCATCTTGTATGCTTGCATCTGATAAGTTAAAGTGGAAACCCCCCCCCCCAGCTAGATTTAATTCTAAAACCTTTTCATACCTGGTCAGATGGGTTGAGCTAAAATAGCAAACTCACCTGCCCAGCGAATGCAGCATTGTCCCATGCTGGCAGTTTCTGAGACGTCATCAGCAGGCTGGCTATCCCCTCCAAGTCCAATAGACAACCATCTGATGACCCTACACTGCACATTTGCTCTTCAGTAGGCCTTAAAGTGACCATAAACCCAAAAGCAAAAATGTAGAATATTGTAGCTTAGTTTACCAATCCTTAAAGACCGGCTCCGGTAAACAAAACTATCGATTGCACTGCAAGCATTAATTGCTCATTTGGGTGTAGGGGACATAGAAAAGAAGATCAACTTACCCAACCCTCAGTGCTGCTAGACCAGTCCCCGCAATGTCTCCTCCCCCATGCTCCAGCGGTTCAAGGTCCTGAAGTCATCAAGACCAATGCAGGATCACTACTTATTCTTTGTCTCTCTACAACAGAGTTTCTTAACCTGTTTACCCTAGAGGAACCCATGAACTAATTTTCAGGCCTTGAGAAACCCCAAATAAAATCAATTCAATGGCGCCAGTAGGAAGAATGCTCCTTACATTGTTGGCCATTGGTAAGAATGCTCCTTATATTAGTAGACAGTGGGAAGAATGTCCCTTACATTGGTGGCTAGTGGGAAGAATGTCCCTTACATTGGTGGTCAGTGGGAAGAATGTCCCTTACATTGGTGGTCAGTGGGAAGAATGTCCCTTACATTGGTGATCAGTGGGAAGAATGTCCCTTACATTGGTGATCAGTGGGAAGAATGTCCCTTACATTGGTGGTCAGTGGGAAGAATGTCCCTTACATTGGTGATCAGTGGGAAGAATGTCCCTTACATTGGGGGTCAGTGGGAAGAATGTCCCTTACATTGGTGATCAGTGGGAAGAATGTCCCTTACATTGGGGGTCAGTGGGAGGAATGCTCCTTACATTGGTGGCCAGTGGGAAGAATGTCCCTTAAATTGGTGATCAGTGGCAGGAATGCTCCTTACATTGGTGGCCAGTGGGAAGAATGTCCCTTACATTGGTGGTCAGTGGGAAAAAGGTTCCTTACATTGGGGACAGTGGGAAGAATGCTCCTTGCATTGGTGGTCAGTGGGAAGAATGTCCCTTACAATGGTGATCAGTGGGAAGAATGTCCCGCACATTGGTGATCAGTGGGAGGAATGCTCCTTACATTGGTGGCCAGTGGGAAGAATGTCCCTTACATTGGTGGTCAGTGGGAAAAAGGTTCCTTACATTGAGGGTCAGTGGGAAGAATGTCCCTTACATTGGGTGTCAGTGGGAAGAATGCTCCTTACTTTGGTGGTCAGTGGGAAGAATGCTCCTTACTTTGGTGGTCAGTGGGAAGAATGTCCCTTACATTGGTGATCAGTGGGAAGAATGTCCCTTACATTGGTGATCAGTGGGAAGAATGTCCCTTACATTGGTGGTCAGTGGGAAGAATGTCCCTTACATTGGGGGTCAGTGGGAAGAATGTCCCTTACATTGGTGGTCAGTGGGAAGAATGTCCCTTACATTGGGGGTCGGTGGGAAGAATGTCCCTTACATTGGTGGTCAGTGGGAAGAATGTCCCTTACATTGGGGGTCAGTGGGAGGAATGCTCCTTACATTGGTGGCCAGTGGGAAGAATGTCCCTTAAATTGGTGATCAGTGGCAGGAATGCTCCTTACATTGGTGGCCAGTGGGAAGAATGTCCCTTACATTGGTGGTCAGTGGGAAAAAGGTTCCTTACATTGGGGACAGTGGGAAGAATGCTCCTTGCATTGGTGGTCAGTGGGAAGAATGTCCCTTACAATGGTGATCAGTGGGAAGAATGTCCCGCACATTGGTGATCAGTGGGAGGAATGCTCCTTACATTGGTGGCCAGTGGGAAGAATGTCCCTTACATTGGTGGTCAGTGGGAAAAAGGTTCCTTACATTGAGGGTCAGTGGGAAGAATGTCCCTTACATTGGGTGTCAGTGGGAAGAATGCTCCTTACTTTGGTGGTCAGTGGGAAGAATGCTCCTTACTTTGGTGGTCAGTGGGAAGAATGTCCCTTACATTGGTGATCAGTGGGAAGAATGTCCCTTACATTGGTGATCAGTGGGAAGAATGTCCCTTACATTGGTGGTCAGTGGGAAGAATGTCCCTTACATTGGGGGTCAGTGGGAAGAATGTCCCTTACATTGGTGGTCAGTGGGAAGAATGTCCCTTACATTGGGGGTCGGTGGGAAGAATGTCCCTTACATTGGTGGTCAGTGGGAAGAATGTCCCTTACATTGGAGGTCAGTGGGAAGAATGTCCCTTACATTGGGGGTCAGTGGGAAGAATGTCCCTTACATTGGGGGTCAGTGGGAAGAATGTCCCTTACATTGGGGGTCAGTGGGAAGAATGTCCCTTACATTGGGGGTCAGTGGGAAGAATGTCCCTTACATTGGGTGTCAGTGGGAAGAATGTCCCTTACATTGGGTGTCAGTGGGAAGAATGTCCCTTACATTGGGGGTCAGTGGGAAGAATGTCCATTACATTGGGTGTCAGTGGGAAGAATGCTCCTTGCATTGGTGGTCAGTGGGAAGAATGCTCCTTACTTTGGTGGTCAGTGGGAAGAATGTCCCTTACATTGGGTGTCAGTGGGAAGAATGTCCCTTACATTGGTGATCAGTGGGAGGAATGCTCCTTACATTGGTGGCCAGTGGGAAGAATGTCCCTTACATTGGTGGTCAGTGGGAAGAATGTCCCTTACATTGGTGGTCAGTGGGAAAAAGGTTCCTTACATTGGGGACAGCGAGAAGAATGTCCCTTACATTGGTGATCAGTGGGAAGAATGTCCCTTACATTGGGGGTCAGTGGGAAGAATGTCCCTTACATTGGTGGTCAGTGGGAAGAATGTCCCTTACATTGGGGGTCAGTGGGAAGAACGTCCCTTACATTGGGTGTCAGTGGGAAGAATGCTCCTTGCATTGGTGGTCAGTGGGAAGAATGCTCCTTACTTTGGTGGTCAGTGGGAAGAATGTCCCTTACATTGGGGGTCAGTGGGAAGAATGTCCCTTACATTGATGGGCAGTGGGCAAAAGGTTCCTTACATTGGGGATAGTGAGAAGAATGCTCCTTACATTAGTGATCAATGGAAAGAATGTCCCTTACATTGGTGGTGGCACTGGATTTGATGACGCCTAGGTACAGCCCACTACTGAAGTACAGGGGAAACGCCTTCTGCCAGAGGATTGGAGGATTACATAAGTTTAAGTGCAAAAACTTTCCCCCTTGACTAGACTTAACCCTCGCAGTGCAGGTACAGTCCCACTGCAAGGGAGAATGTTCACGTTTCGTAGAGCCGGGCTTTTAGGATTGGTAGGCTGCAAGATACAGCATTACATTTTTATTTGGGGTTTCGATGCCGCTTCAAGGTCTAATGAACAGCAAGCAAAATGTATATAGGCGTAATATGATCAAAGCTGAAGATGGCACCCCTTCAGAGACATATTAGAGTCCCTGACTCTACAAGAGGGACCTCCAAAGTTTGGAATTTTGTATATAAAAATGCCAAAAATGTAATTATTGGCAGACTATGACATCCTATTCATGTGGTTTATATGAACACAAAGTTCACACGGGCCCTGCTCTAGAAATATGTGAGAACTTGCTGCTAATAATATCTTTATCTTTACAGCTCACCATTAAAAAGACATATTACTCAATGAGGACTTTGGTTCAAGATAGCGAAAATATGAATGTCAAATGCTTCAGCTTCAGGAATACAACAATCTTACTACAATAAACATGGAGAGCAAATTATTTAACTCTAAAGTTAAAGGGACAGATTGCTGTACATAGCTTCCTGAGAATAACATGGCAACCTGCCTCAGTACTTCTCTATGCAATGGAGGCAGATCATTGCTGGTGGGAAGGGCTGGCAGGGTGCTGTACATAGCTTCCTGAAAACTTCATAGCACCCAGCCACAGTACTCCTCTCAAGGGTCCTCCGTCCTGATACAAGTAACTGGCTGGCTCTTGGGAGGTGTTGTGCAAATGTGAAAGTGCCTTGATGGGTAGGTAGAAGTCTAGAAGAGTGGGCGTGTCTAAGCATTCTGCCCACAAGCGATACTGAGCCTCCAGGATTGCAACTGAATGAAAGAGGAGGACCTTGAGCAGTCAGGCTGGGGAGGAAAGGGCTAGACCAGCCTTTCACAACCATTTCAACGCAGAGGAACCCTTAACTTTACGGTCTCAGGGAACCCCAGCTAAAAATGGCTTTATCTACAATTCATGATACGTGTGATAGTCAGAGGTAAGAATGCTCCTTACACTTGTGGTCATTGGGAAGAATTACCCCTTTACAGATTGCTAAAAAGATCAATGGTGTAAGTGAGAACTTACCTGAGAGGCAAATATTGCTGATTGCTCAAGGAACCCCTAGCAACCTTTGGAGGAACCCAAGGGTTCCACAGAACCCTGGTTAAGAAACCCTGGGCTAGACGATGCTGGAGGTTCTCCAGCCAGAAAATGAGGTGGAGCTCTATCTAGGTGTAAAGGACTCCACAATGTTGGATGTCCTCCAGCCAGGAAAAGAGGTGGAGCTCTATCTAGGTGTAAAGGACTCCACAATGTTGGATGTCCTCCAGCCAGGAAACGAGGTGGAGTTCTATCTGGGTGTAAAGGACTCCACAATGTTGGATGTCCTCCAGCCAGGAAACGAGGTGGAGCTCTATCTGGGTGTAAAGGACTCCACAATGTTGGATGTCCTCCAGCCAGGAAATGAGGTGGAGCTCTATCTAGGTGTAAAGGACTCCACAATGTTGGATGTCCTCCAGCCAGGAAACGAGGTGGAGTTCTATCTAGGTGTAAAGGACTCCACAATGTTCAATGTCCTTTAGCCAGGAAACGAGGTGGAGTTCTATCTAGGTGTAAAGGACTCCACAATGTTGGATGTCCTCAAGCCAGGAAACGAGGTGGAGTTCTATCTGGGTGTAAAGGACTCCACAATGTTGGATGTCCTCCAGCCAGGAAAAGAGGTGGAGCTCTATCTAGGTGTAAAGGACTCCACAATGTTGGATGTCCTCCAGCCAGGAAACGAGGTGGAGTTCTATCTAGGTGTAAAGGGCTCCACAATGTTGGATGTCCTCCAGCCAGGAAACGAGGTGGAGTTCTATCTAGGTGTAAAGGACTCCACAATGTTCAATGTCCTTTAGCCAGGAAACGAGGTGGAGCTCTATCTCACTTGCTGCAGCTTCTAATGCACATTGTAAGAAGCCCACAGTGTGCAGTGAAATCAGAGGAAACCATTTCAATCCAGGAGGGGAGCTGGTACAACTTTGCAAGACTGAAAAGAAGGGTGGAGCTCAACTTTAACATCATGCTGGAAAAGCTTCGTAAATCGAACACGCAATGACAGCTGAATTAGAAAAGATTGTAGATATCTACAACAATGAGCTACTAATTATCACATGCACATTCAACACGGTAATGGAGAAAGCATTCCATCCAGGGCACAGGACTGGGGTAGTAGAATTGTACAACTCCCTTATACATATTGTGCAAAGAATGCCGAGAATTGCTTACAGATCAAAGCTCACTCAGCAAAGTGTTATACACGTGGAATGTAAAGACATCAAGAACTACCCTGAGCAAACAGACCGGGAAAATAGCACCAGTATGGCCAGTGCATGAGAAAGCCAAGAAGAGATTATATGTACAGCAAAGTATGCAGCAATGTGAATGTTAATAGAAAAGGCTGAGTGTCCAGCACTTGGAATATGTCATTATTTGGTCAATAGTGCAGAAAAGAATGTGAAAGTATCTGACCCCCATAACACCCAGAATTTGCAATGTGCCCGTCAAAAGTACTCATGCCATCAAGGACCTCGGTTACCAATCAAAAGCACTGATGTCCACATGGACTTCAGTTACTCATGAAGAGTACTCATATCCTCATGGACTTCGGTTACCCATCAAAAGTAGTATTGTCCTCATGGATGTCAGTTACTCATGACCTTGATTATCCATCACAAGTAGTCATGTCCACATGAATCCCGGTTACCCATCAAGAGTAGTCATGCCCCCATGGACCTTGGTTACCCATCAAATTCATTAATGTCCTCATGGACATCAGTTACTAATGAAGAGTACTCATGTCCTCCATGTTATCTATCAAAAGTAGTCATGTCCCCATGGACCTCTGTTACCCATCATAAGTAGCGATGTCCTCATGGACCTTGATTACCTATCACAGGTAGGTATGTTCTCATGGATCTTGGTTACCCATCAATAGTAGCCATGTCCCCAAGGCAGGGTGGCTACGCTCCTACATACAGTGGGACCAAAGCAGGGTGGCTATGTTCCTACATACAGTGGGACTAGGAGAGGTGCCTACATTCCTACATACAGTGGGACCAAGGTCGGGTGGCTACATTCCTACATACAGTGGTACCAATGCAGGGTGCCTACGTTCCTACATACAGTGGGACCAAGGCAGGGTGGCTACGTTCCTACATACAGTGGGACCAAGGCAGGGTGGCTACATTCCTACATACAGTGGGACCAAGGCAGGGGGGCTACATTCCTACATACAGTGGGACCAAGGCAGGGTGGCTACATTCCTACATACAGTGAGACCAAGGCAGGGTGGCTACATTCCTACATACAGTGGGACCAAGGCAGGGGGGCTACATTCCTACAGAGTGGGACCAAGGCGGGGGGGGGGGGCTACATTCCTACATACAGGGGGACCAAGGCAGGGGGGCTACGTTCCTACATACAGTGGGGCCAAGGCAGGGGGGCTACATTCCTACATACAGTGGGACTAAGGCAGTGTGGCTACATTCCTACATACAGTGGGACCAAGGCAGAGGGGCTACATTCCTACATACAGTGGGACCAAGGCAGTGTGGCTATGTTCCTACATACAGTGAGACCATGGAGAATGAATGTAGCCACCCTCTAACAGGAAGTTGGATCACAGCAACAGAAAAACAAATTAGAGCAAGCTGAGAGCAATAGAAAGGACTTTTAGGAATACATACTTGAATAGAATTTTAATTGAAACCAGTGTTTGGTGTCACTTAATAGGTGGAGCACACTAACAGAGGCACCTTAAGATCGCTTTTAACCTCCACGTATTATCTGAAGACATATTCCACGGAAATGTATTTTTATTACGATTCGAGAAGCAGGTTCCATCCCTTGGGCTAGTGGGCGAAGCAGACTACTGGCGGTATTTCTGCCCTTGCAGGAAGGAAATACGATACTGTAAGTGAACCGTATCAAGTGTTTCTTCTGTACAAAATGATACAGAATCTTTGAACGGTTTGTTGGTTCAGCAAGAATGGTGGAGTTGGTTTGCCAGCTGATCACATCTCTACCCGCATTGTATGTGAACAAGGAGGTAAGTCGCAGCTTTCGACCTTCAGTTCCATGGATGTCAACAGAAGAGCGAAGAGTTCAGGAGAAAACATTTCATTCTACAAGCCGCACAACGAACAATGGAATGTCTTGCACACGTTATACTCCCTCGTTTATAACAAGTATAAAGCTGAAAAATGTACAAAAGAATTCCCAGCCAACACAACGAGGTATTAAACCCGTAACCCTACGTGCCAACAAGAAGTCACGTACCGTCACCTGGTAACAAAGTATAGAAATGTGAGAAAACAGATTGGATTTCCATTTGCTGAGATCCCATCCTTGCCAAGTAAATCCCCCAGTATAGGTATAACCGGAGCTTATGTACACGAGTTACTTTCAGCATGAATTCAGGTGTCTCTAAGCTGCTTTGCCTTTGAACCGCTCAAGTAGTTGCTTTAAGCGGTTTTTGCTCCGACTTGTATAAAAAGCTCAGACTCCAACAGAAGCCTGCGTACAATAAGGCTGGTGGAGGTCAGGAAGTTCCAGCTTAAAGGGAACCCATGATATTTTCTGTTCTACATTCTTTGGGAACACATTAGGTATCCCTAAAGATCAAGGTAGAAGTAAAGCCAAAATGTTATCCCAAAACAAGAAAAAAAAACAAAAAACCCTGTAATGTCTTAAACTGGTATCCAGAGTTCGGCTTCATTTTGTTAGTCAAATCCAGGGCCGGGATAAGGGGTGGGCAAGAGGGGCGGCTGCCCTGGGTGTAATGGTTTACTGTAGGAATGGGTGGGGCACCTTCCTTTTCTTACAAGGTTGACCGGAGCACTGACTTTGACAAGCGAGGGGAGGACTGACCATTTGGAAACTCGGGCACTGCCCGAGGGCACGGGGTCAGTAGGGGGCCCCATGAGATGCCCCTGGTACCTTTTTCATAGGCTTTTTTGAGTTTGGGCAAGGACACAGGGGCCCCATGATCCCCTATTGCCCGGGGGCCCCATGAATTGTCAGTCTGTCCCTGCAAGCGAGTGACTGCTGGGATCCCCTGGGGAGCTGGGTGACCTTGTCCCGGCCCTGGTCCAGTCCATAGAAATCTACCAGTATATCGAAGGCTAGGTTCACACCTATGCAGGTTGAGTTTGAGCTGTTTCTGCATTGCGTTTTACGTTTTTGCACTTGCATTTTTGATGAGTTTTGCTTTTATTTCTTTTTTTCTTGTTGCTAGGCAGATTTAAAACACAAAAAACGCAATACATGCTTTTCTGCAGCGTTTCCATTGAAGTCCATAGAACCAAAAACACAACTTTTTGTATTCAAAAACGTCCCTGACCCTTTCCAAAAAAACGAACCGGGTGAAATGCAGAGATGTGAACGTCTCCCATAGGAAATCATGTTAAATGATTTGGTTCTATAGAACCAAAAATGCTACTTTTTGCATTAAAAATAGTCCTTGACCCCTTCCAAAAGAACGCACCGGGTGAAAACACACTGCTGTGAACGTATCCCATAGGAAATTATGTTAAATGGACTGTACTGCATTTCTGCGGAAGACGCATAGGTGCGAACCTAACTCTACCTTCCCCCCATGCTGCTGTCCAGGTGTGTCTCCGTTGCTCCTTCATCCAAAATGGAGCCACCCTATTTACAGGAGGTGTGTTAATGGATTGTAAGCAGGTGCAGTTAGCTAGTCGGCCACTAGGTGCCCCCATGCCAGAATAGTGTTTGGTTACAACAGTGTCATCAGGTGCTAGGCCTCTTTTTGGTAGAGCCCTCCTACATGTCATGGGTGGGGCGGCAGGTGGGGAGGGGCCTTAGTGCAGAAGGGGACATGGGAACCAAGTACCCCTCACCTATGCAGATGTAGTCAGCACAGCCAAGGCCAAGCCCCAGGAGAGGTGTATGGAATTCAGTATTTCGAAATCAGTGGTGGCACCATCAGATTACAAAATGCACAAAATTTCCAATTTTCTAAAGAAAATGTGTTCGTTATTTGACCAATGTATGACCTGCTTTACAATACAAAGTCATAGGACACCTGTCCAGTAAGCCGGGTCGAATTCCGAAATAATTTTCTTTCGAAAATCTTTTCCCAAGAATTTTTGCTTGAATTTCGAACCATTAGTGGGCCACAGCAATGACTTTTAGTGTCCAAGAAAATGTCTTTTCTTTCCAGGTCACAGCTCACGCTCGTTTATTTTTCAATTACATTTCTCACACGATTCTTCCATCATTGATCCGAAATTAATTTGTTTATTCAAAAACATTTTCCACATGCCCGATCGATGGTCGCTTGAAAATTGGCTGTTGCTGTGGCCCCACTAATGGTACGAAATTCAATTCTTAGAAAAGAGTTTCAAAAGAAAATGGCTGAAAACACATGAAAACACATGACTGTAGACTCGGAAAGGTGGATGTTCCCTTACCGTATTGTATTGTCTTTGTGCACGTAGGTAGGTCAATCTCTCCAGACGTCAGTTTTGGTCACCAGCACCGGGGACACCATCTTCAACCTGTATCAAATCATAAGAAAAAGGTTTCTGTAGTATAGAATTTCCAGATAATACGTGAATGATAAAAAGTGCTAATAATGAGCAAACAAAAAATCGGGTACAGATATAGGTAGTTAGGTGCTCCATCAAGAGATGTGGAGCTGGTATGTCTTACAGTCATTGAAGGAGTCACTGGAATTCATCAAACTTGGAACACCTGAGCCTTTGGGTTGACCATACGAGGAAAAAACGTTCACAGGACCAACAGGTAGAGGAAGATGTATCTGTCCACAGACAGGTCTACTTGTCCTTCAGTAGGTGTCTATCAGAAATGAAAGTCTACTAACTCCGAGGTCTTCGCCTACCTGACAAATGACTCTTGGGGCAACATGTACCAGGAGATGGATGGGGCCATCAGGTCTGACCTCCCTCTAAAAATACTAGCTGCTTGGCTGTTTTGGGATTCCCTTCTTTGTTTGACTCTGACCCAGAATAAGTGAAGAGCTTGCAATCTACTGTATATGCTTGTTCTAGGTCTGTGACTCGATAAGTATGGAAGTCACTGCACAAGAATAACCATCAGGCCACCAATGTTTTCAGGATAGGTCAGTAATGTAAAGGTTTTCCTTCATTTTTCTCAGCGTGCTGTTAGGGGCCAAATGGCCTAAATACCTACAGTTGCCATCTTCTCAATGGTCCAGATCTAAGGTCTATGCAGGTCAATGATTCCAACCACTAGCCAAGATAGTTGGAGGAGATTACACAGCACAGGATCATGCCACAGTAGGTTGCAGTCCCACCCATGACTATGGGATGACTATGAAATGCATGTAGTCTGCACCAGACTACAAAGACTCAGGTAGAAGGTAGCCCAAATCCATTAAATGCACGAAGTCCTTCAAGGCAACAACGGAAGATGTTCAGGAAGCAATTCATGTGGACTTGTAAACTTAATGAAAAGTCCATCTTAATATCTGAGGGATCTATTGATAAAAGATTTGCATAGCCATTCGTCCTGAAAAACTGCATGTATGTTCTAGAGCAATGGTTCTCAACCAATGGGCCACACCTACTGCCGAGGTGTGGCATCCAGCAAGCTGCAGATCCTTTAACCTCCCACAGTGCCATCCAGCTCCCGTATTGCCACCCAATGCCCCTCAATGCTCCACAGTACTTCCAGGTCCCCTAAGACCTTAAGCCTCCACAGCACTGCCCAGTCTCCCATAGTATCCCCAGTCTCAAACACTGTCCCACAGTTCCCCCAACATCCCACAGTGCTCCTCAGCCCCAAGAAACCTCATCTTCTACAAGGCCACCAAGTCTGCTGCAGAGTCGCCTAATCCCCTCCACAACCCACATCCCCCCTGCAGTGACCCCCCCAGCCCCTCCACAGGAACCTCATCCCCTACAAGACCACCAAGTCTGCTGCAGAGTCCCCTAACCCACTCCACAACCCACATACCCCCTGCAGTGACCCCCCCCAGCCCCACCACAGGAACCTCCTCCCCTACAGGACCACCAAGTCTGCTGCAGAGTCCACTGAACCACTCCACAACCCGCATCCCTCCTGCAGTGACCCCCATCCCCACCACAGGAACCTCATCCCCTACAAGACCACCAAATCTGCTGTAGAATCCCCTAACCCACTCCACAACCTGCATTCCTCCTGCAGTGACCCCCAGTCCCACCACAGGAACCTCATCCCCTACAGGACCACCAAGTCTGCTGCAGAGTCCCCTAACCCACTCCACAACCCACATACCCCCTGCAGTGACCCCCCAGCCCCACCACAGGAACCTCCTCCCCTACAAGACCACCAAGTCTGCTGCAGAGTCCCCTAACCCACTCCACAACCCGCATCCCCCCTGCAGTGACCCCCCCCAGCCCCACCACAGGAACCTCCTCCCCTACAGGACCACCAAGTCTGCTGCAGAGTCCACTAACCCACTCCACAACCTGCATTCCTCCTGCAGTGACCCCCAGTCCCACCACAGGAACCTCATCCCCTACAGGACCACCAAGTCTGCTGCAGAGTCCACCGAACCACTCCACAACCCCAATACTACCGCAGTGCTCCCTAGCCCCCTCCAGGAACCTCATCCCCTACAGGGCCACCAGGTTTAGTCTTGGTGACTAAATAGACCCCTGAGTCACCAGTCGCACTGCTGCGATTTAAAATCGCATGATTTGTGTGCAATTTCAACGCAATTTCTGAAGGCTTTCTTGCTACTTCTGAAGATTTTCAAAGATTTCTTGCAATTTGCAGTTAGATTTCCACTATATTCTGTGTATGTGAAATCACAACAAAGATAAACAAGTCAGCTGCGGCATTTGCCTCCCTCGTCGTCACACCTCGAGACACAAAGGCTACATGTAGCGAACAGCGGGGAAATGTTCGCCGTGCGGCAGAAATTGCAGATGACATTTTCAGCATTTCGCCCATTTGCTTCCACTTTGTGACATTCTCTATTAGCGGAAACATCTAATACACTTATTAAGATAATTGCTTCATTATAATAATTGGACGCGAAACGCTGTCCGCGACCGACTCCTCCGCAAACAAACGAAACAAAAAAATGTCGCCAGATAAACAAAGCGTTTTCCTTTTAGGCGAACGTTAATTAGTCTCAAGATTGCCTCTCTAATTATACGCGAGCGTTTAAACTTTTTTTTTTTTTTTTTTTAAAAAGCCTGTGATTGGTCCATGACACGCAGCGTCCGCTTCGGACCTCCTCAGTGTTGGCAAGTGCAGTGACCGCCAAACGTTGGCGTTCGTGCCGGAATAGGGAGATTACACGACACACGGAAAAGAATATATTTTAAAAATATTCTTCCCAAATATATTGACATACTTGAAATACTACAATTTTGTCCGTATGCAATAAATATATATATATATATCATGTTGAAATGTGTTTTTTTTATATATTACAAAATATATGAAAGCTATTTTTTTAAATATATATTTTTCAAATATATTCTTCATATTTTTTTTAACATATATTTTTACATATATTTGTAAATGTGTTCCAAAAATGTAGATTACATGTATTTTTAAAGACATACAGTATATATGAAAATTTATGTTTAAAAATATTTTTCATATATTTTGTAATAAAACATTTCAACATACAGTGTGTGTATATATATATAAAAATATATTTTAAAAATATTTTACCCAAATATATTGACATATATTTGAAATACTACAATTTTGGCCAATTATATATATATATATATATATATATATATATTGCATGTTGAAATGTTTTTTTTTTTATATTACAAAATATGTGAAAGATATTTTTAGAAATATGTATTTTTTAAATATATGCTTCAGATTTTTTTAACATAAAAAAAGTCAGTCATTTTAACATGTATTTTTAAAAGACCTACAGTATATTTGAAAATTTATTTTTAAAAATATATTTTTCATACATTTTGTAATAAAAACACATTTCAACATTCAGTGTGTGTATATAAGGAAGGGGTTAACATTTGGGGCAATCAAAGGGTTAATTGCGTGCTGTTTTGCTTTGTGCTGTGTGTTTCACTGTAATCACACTGCTGTGCACAGCCATCCAAAGCAGTGTGCACGAGCTAACAGGGAGGAGAACGGTTTTGTTTACAAACAGTTCTCCTCCCTGTCGGAGATACTCGACAATCGCCAGGCACCGGCGTGTAATCACCGGCCGGGACCCGGTGACTGACAGCCACGGCCGCAAATGGCAGCACGGGTAGGGCATGCACCCCCCTCCCACCAACAGATGCAAAATCACATTATATATACATACACACACATATATATGTGTATGTATGTATGCATATATATGTGTGTGTGTGTGTGTGTGTGTGTGTGTGTGTGTGTGTGTGTGTGTGTGTGTGTGTGTATATATATATATATATACACACACACACACACACACACACACACATACACACATACACACACACACAGATACACACGTGATTTTGCACACCCGTGCCGCCCTGAAGCAGTATTTCTGCTATAGGGCGGTCGGGAAGCAGTTTTTGATTCTTTTCTCAGTCAGTCATACCCCCCTCCCCCATAGCAGTTGGGGTACAAAGACACCCCAAAAGATTTTTTTGATAGAAAAGCACAAAGCGAATGTGAAATCATAAGGACATTCGGGCGCACGTTCAGTTGAGATAAAACAATGCTTGGCGAAGGTCGTCTATGGTGGCAGAGGTACTACAGGGGGAGGGGGGGGGGGTTTGCAGAAAATGGAGCCGGACGCTGCACCGGTGGGCGGTCACTAACCTGATCACTTTCTAATTATTTATACTAGCTGGGGGGGGGGGGGGACTGTTCTGCTGAATTTCACTGGAGTGGACATAAAGACTCTCTTTCGGGGTTATGGTTTAGAGAATTCACTGAAGAGGCATCTGGAAGATGTTGGAGGGAGGCATTCAATTATCCAAGGACTTTGAGTACAGACCAGAGTGAGAGATCCCAGTGACTGTGTACTGCTGCTATAGATACATAGTTAGTCTGGCTGAAAAAAAAGACAAAAGTCCATCCAGTTACATTGGTGCTCGTTGGAAGAATGCCCTCCTCACATTGGTGCTCATTGGAACAATGCCCTCCTCACATTGGTGCTCATTGGAACAATGCCCTCCTCACATTGGTGCTCATTGGAACAATGCCCTCCTTACATTGGTGCTCATTGGAAGAATGCCCTCCTTACATTGGTGCTCATTGGAAGAATGCCCTCCTCACATTGGTGCTCATTGGAAGAATGCCTCTTACATTGGTGCCTGGTGGAAGAATGCCCCTATTACAGTGGTACAGTTGGCCCCCGAACTATGTAGGCACCATAAGATAGTAGGCCAATCATCCACAGCTCAAGGAATCCCTCACAACCTTTAGAGGAACCTTTGAACTCCATATAACCCTGGTTGAGGATGGCTGCATACACTTGTGCTCAGAATACCCCTACTTGCTTTGATAGTCAGTGGATGAAAGGCCCCTTACATCAGTGCTAATTGGAAGAATGATCCCTTACACTGGTGTTTGGTGGAAAAATGCCCCCAGTACAATGGTACAGTTGTCCCCCGAACTATGTAGGCACCAAAAGATAGTAGGTCAATCATCCACAGCTCAAGGAACTCCTCACAACCTTTGGAGGAACCTTAGAATGCTCCTTACATTGGTGTTTGGTGGAAGAATGTCCCTTACATTGGTGCTTGGTGGAAGAATGCTCCTTACATTGGTGTTTGGTGGAAGAATGTCCCTTACATTGGTGCTTGGTGGAAGAATGTCCCTTACATTGGTGCTTGGTGGAAGAATGCCCCTTACATTGGTGTTTGGTGGAAGAATGCTCCTTACATTGGGGATTAGTGGGAAGAATGCCCCTTACATTGGTGTTTGGTGGAAGAATGTCCCTTACATTGGTGCTTGGTGGAAGAATGCCCCTTACATTGGTGTTTGGTGGAAGAATGCTCCTTACATTGGGGATTAGTGGGAAGAATGCCCCTTACATTGGTGTTTGGTGGAAGAATGCCCCTTACATTGGTGTTTGGTGGAAGAATGCTCCTTACATTGGTGTTTGGTGGAAGAATGCTCCTTACATTGGTGTTTGGTGGAAGAATGCTCCTTACATTGGTGTTTGGTGGAAGAATGCCCCTTACATTGGTGTTTGGTGGAAGAATGCCCCTTACATTGGTGTTTGGTGGAAGAATGCTCCTTACATTGGGGATTAGTGGGAAGAATGCCCCTTACATTGGTGTTTGGTGGAAGAATGCCCCTTACATTGGTGTTTGGTGGAAGAATGCTCCTTACATTGGGGATTAGTGGGAAGAATGCCCCTTACATTGGTGTTTGGTGGAAGAATGCCCCTTACATTGGTGTTTGGTGGAAGAATGCTCCTTACATTGGGGATTAGTGGGAAGAATGCCCCTTACATTGGTGTTTCGTGGAAGAATGCTCCTTACATTGGTGTTTGGTGGAAGAATGCTCCTTACATTGGTGTTTGGTGGAAGAATGCTCCTTACATTGGTGTTTGGTGGAAGAATGCTCCTTACATTGAGTACAGACCAGTGTGAGAGATCCCAGTGACTGTGTACTGCTGCTATAGATACATAGTTAGTCTGGCTGAAAAAAAAGACAAAAGTCCATCCAGTTACATTGGTGCTCGTTGGAAGAATGCCCTCCTCACATTGGTGCTCATTGGAAGAATGCCCTCCTCACATTGGTGCTCATTGGAACAATGCCCTCCTCACATTGGTGCTCATTGGAACAATGCCCTCCTCACATTGGTGCTCATTGGAACAATGCCCTCCTTACATTGGTGCTCATTGGAAGAATGCCCTCCTTACATTGGTGCTCATTGAAAGAATGCCCTCCTCACATTGGTGCTCATTGGAAGAATGCCTCTTACATTGGTGCCTGGTGGAAGAATGCCCCTATTACAGTGGTACAGTTGGCCCCCGAACTATGTAGGCACCATAAGATAGTAGGCCAATCATCCACAGCTCAAGGAATCCCTCACAACCTTTAGAGGAACCTTTGAACTCCATATAACCCTGGTTGAGGATGGCTGCATACACTTGTGCTCAGAATACCCCTACTTGCTTTGATAGTCAGTGGATGAAAGGCCCCTTACATCAGTGCTAATTGGAAGAATGATCCCTTACACTGGTGCTTGGTGGAAAAATGCCCCCAGTACAATGGTACAGTTGTCCCCCGAACTATGTAGGCACCAAAAGATAGTAGGTCAATCATCCACAGCTCAAGGAACTCCTCACAACCTTTGGAGGAACCTTAGAATGCTCCTTACATTGGTGTTTGGTGGAAGAATGTCCCTTACATTGGTGCTTGGTGGAAGAATGCTCCTTACATTGGTGTTTGGTGGAAGAATGTCCCTTACATTGGTGCTTGGTGGAAGAATGCCCCTTACATTGGTGTTTGGTGGAAGAATGCTCCTTACATTGGGGATTAGTGGGAAGAATGCCCCTTACATTGGTGTTTGGTGGAAGAATGTCCCTTACATTGGTGCTTGGTGGAAGAATGCCCCTTACATTGGTGTTTGGTGGAAGAATGCTCCTTACATTGGGGATTAGTGGGAAGAATGTCCCTTACATTGGTGTTTGGTGGAAGAATGCCCCTTACATTGGTATTTGGTGGAAGAATGCTCCTTACATTGGTGTTTGGTGGAAGAATGCTCCTTACATTGGTGTTTGGTGGAAGAATGCCCCTTACATTGGTGTTTGGTGGAAGAATGCCCCTTACATTGGTGTTTGGTGGAAGAATGCTCCTTACATTGGGGATTAGTGGGAAGAATGCCCCTTACATTGGTGTTTGGTGGAAGAATGCCCCTTACATTGGTGTTTGGTGGAAGAATGCTCCTTACATTGGGGATTAGTGGGAAGAATGCCCCTTACATTGGTGTTTGGTGGAAGAATGCCCCTTACATTGGTGTTTCGTGTTAGAATGCTCCTTACATTGGTGTTTGGTGGAAGAATGCTCCTTACATTGGTGTTTGGTGGAAGAATGCTCCTTACATTGGTGTTTGGTGGAAGAATGCTCCTTACATTGAGTACAGACCAGTGTGAGAGATCCCAGTGACTGTGTACTGCTGCTATAGATACATAGTTAGTCTGGCTGAAAAAAAAAATACAAAAGTCCATCCAGTTATCCTTCTTGTACTAAAGCCAGTTTATGTTTGGAGGACAATTTTGCACATTCTATATTTCATGGGCAACCAATAAAAAGCAAAGGAATGTCCCCAAGCTGCTGTCTATGTAACGGATTTCCTGTGCCGCACCAGTTATCGCCCGCACTACCGCTCGTCTCTATCTGCCATTGCCAACCCTAGATCTGGTAAAGTAAACAGCAAATAGACCACATAAACATCCATAATCCAAGCTGTAATACGGAGGTTTTGGCCAGAATTACGGCTTTTCTCACTCACAGTACTGCAGTGTAGCCAGCTTCATATTTCATGATCTGTAAGACCAGCCCAGCAATACAAACACCAAACGGGAAAAAAATACCTGGCCATTGCGTGTGTTTGTTCTCATTCTGCACAAACAAGGCAATCCTTTGATAAACACGGCCCTAAGCCGGCTAAATTGCCTTCAAAAGAGATAATCATTCCCATGGACGGGGTAACAGGGAATGAGATATCCCTTGTGTGATGTACTAAACATTGCGATTGAGATGTGAGTAATTGGACGCCCCTACGACAAATAATGCATGCAAATGAAGCGCAATGATAAGAATAAAGTGTTCTAATATGTGCCGTGCAATTAAACAAAATTAGATTTTGATGTTAATTTCATTAGGCAATGTCACCTCTTCTAGCCTGGGGAATGCACTGTAGTGTCTGAGCCCATGTGGTACATACGCTGAATTTAACAGCCATTTTGTAGGTTGGCCGACACGAAGAAAAATGCAGAAGGTGCCTTTATATTTGAAGCATTTTCAGGAGATTGGTATGAAATGTGTGCAGTACTGCTCATGTTGTACATGACTATCTACACGTTCGTGGATGCAGACCGGCCTTTCCTAACATTTCCACTCCAGGGAAATCCTTAAATTAATTTTCAGCTTTCGGGAATCCCTGCTAAAAAATGTATTGGGGGGGTCAGTGAAAAGATGGCCCACACATTGGTGGTCAGTGGAAGAATGCCCCTCCACCTTTTATATTGGTGGCCAGTGGGGAATGCCTCCTCCCCCCCATTATATCAGTGGTTATATTTGGTTACATTGGTGCTCAGCAAAAGAATGCACTTCTTGTTTTGTGATCAGTGGAAGAACATCCCACTTACATTGGTGCTCAATGGAAGAACATCCCACTTACAGTGGTGCTCAATGGAAGAACATCCCACTTACATTGGTGCTCAGTGGAAGAACATCCCACTTACATTGGTGCTCAATGGAAGAACATCCCACTTACAGTGGTGCTCAATGGAAGAACATCCCACTTACATTGGTGCTCAGTGGAAGAACATCCCACTTACATTGGTGCTCAGTGGAAGAACATCCCACTTACATTGGTGCTCAGTGGAAGAACATCCCACTTACATTGGTGCTCAATGGAAGAACATCCCACTTACATTGGTGCTCAGTGGAAGAACACCCCACTTACAGTGGTGCTCAGTGGAAGAACATCCCATTTACATTGGTGCTCAGTGGAAGAACATCCCACTTACATTGGTGCTCAGTGGAAGAACACCCCACTTACATTGGTGCTCAGTGGAAGAACACCCCACTTACATTGGTGCTCAGTGGAAGAACACCCCACTTACATTGGTGCTCAGTGGAAGAACACCCCACTTACATTGGTGCTCAGTGGAAGAACATCCCACTTACATTGGTGCTCAATGGAAGAACACCCCACTTACATTGGTGCTCAGTGGAAGAACACCCCACTTACATTGGTGCTCAGTGGAAGAACACCCCACTTACATTGGTGCTCAGTGGAAGAACATCCCACTTACATTGGTGCTCAATGGAAGAACACCCCACTTACATTGGTGCTCAGTGGAAGAACATCCCACTTACATTGGTGCTCAGTGGAAGAACATCCCACTTACATTGGTGCTCAGTGGAAGAACATCCCACTTACATTGGTGCTCAGTGGAAGAACATCCCACTTACAGTGGTGCTCAATGGAAGAACATCCCACTTACAGTGGTGCTCAATGGAAGAACATCCCACTTACATTGGTGCTCAGTGGAAGAACATCCCACTTACATTGGTGCTCAGTGGAAGAACATCCCACTTACATTGGTGCTCAGTGGAAGAACACCCCACTTACATTGGTGCTCAGTGGAAGAACATCCCACTTACATTGGTGCTCAATGGAAGAACACCCCACTTACATTGGTGCTCAGTGGAAGAACATCCCACTTACATTGGTGCTCAGTGGAAGAACATCCCACTTACATTGGTGCTCAGTGGAAGAACATCCCACTTACATTGGTGCTCAATGGAAGAACATCCCACTTACAGTGGTGCTCAATGGAAGAACATCCCACTTACATTGGTGCTCAGTGGAAGAACATCCCACTTACATTGGTGCTCAGTGGAAGAACATCCCACTTACATTGGTGCTCAATGGAAGAACATCCCACTTACAGTGGTGCTCCGTGGAAGAACATCCCACTTACAGTGGTGCTCCGTGGAAGAACATCCCACTTACAGTGGTGCTCCGTGGAAGAACATCCCACTTACATTGGTGCTCAGTGGAAAAAACACCCCCATTACATTGGTGCTCAATGGAAAAATACACCCATTGCATTGGTGCTCAGTGGAAGAATGCATCTTTCCCATTGGTGGTCAGTGAAATATACCCCCATTTACATCAGTGGATAGTGGAAGAATGTTTCCCTTTGCATTGGTGCTCACAGTGGTGTATTTTGGTTTTGTTCTGCCCTAGGCAAAAAAAAAAATCGGAGGGGACCCCAAGAGAGCCCGACACCGACCAACGCTACCCCCCTTCCCCATCCCTGGGAACAAGAGGCGGGCTCTGCATACACCACCTGGTCCCTGTGCCACATAAGTCCCTTCTTCTGGGGGGTGGTGCTACCCCCCTGAAAAATGGCGCCCTAGGCAAATGCCTTGTTTGCCATGTGGTAAATACACCCCTGGGTGCTCATCAAAAGAATGCACCTCTTGCTTTGGTGACCAGTGGAAGAACGTCCCATTTACATTGGTGTTTAGTGGAAGAATGTCCCTCTTGCTTTGGTGCTCAGTGGAAGAATTCCCCACTTACATTGGTGCTCAGTAGGAAAAACGCCCCCATTACATTGGCGCTCAATGGAAGAATGCACCCATTGCATTGCTGCTCAGTGGAAGAATGCATCTTTCCCATTGGTGGTCAGTGAAGTATACCCCCATTCACATCAGTGGATAGTGGAAGAATGCTTCCCTTTACATTGGTGCTCATCAAAAGAATGCACCTCTTGCTTTGGTGATCAGTGGAAGAACGTCCTATTTACATTGGCGCTTAGTGGAAGAATGTCCCTCTTGCTTTGGTGCTCAGTGGAAGAATTCCCCACTTACATTGGTGCTCAATAGAAGAATGCCACCCTTACATTGGTGCTCAGAAGAAGAATGCCCCTCTTGCGTTGGTGCTCAGTGAAAGAATGCCCTCCTTACATTGGTGCTCATTGGAAGAATGCCCTCCTTACATTGGTGCTCATTGGAAGAATGCCCTCCTTACATTGGTGCTCATTGGAAGAATGCCCCCCCCACATTGGTGCTCATTGGAAGAATGCCCCCCCCCACATTGGTGCTCATTGGAAGAATGCCCCCCCTACATTGGTGCTCGTTGGAAGAATGCACTCCTTACATTGGTGCTCATTGGAAGAATGCTTCTTACATTGGTGCTTGGTGGAAGAATGCCCCCATTACAGTGGTACAGTTGGCCCCCGAACGATGTAGGCACCATAAGATAGTAGGTCAATCATCCACAGCTCAAGGAACCCCTCACAAGCTTTGGAGGAACCTTTGAACTCCATAAAACCCTGGTTGAGGATGGCTGCATACATTTGTGCTCAGAATACCCCTACTTGCTTTGATAGTCAGTGGATGAAAGTCCCCTTACATCAGTGCTTAGTGGAAGAATGCTTATTACATTGGTGCTCATTGGAAGAATGATCCCTTACATTGGTGCTTAGTGGAAGAATGCTTATTACATCGGTGCTCATTGGAAGAATGATCCCTTACATTGGTGCTTGGTGGAAGAATGCCCCCAGTACAATGGTACAGTTGTCCCCCAAACTATGTAGGCACCAAAAGATAGTAGGTCAATCATCCACAGCTCAAGGAACTCCTCACAACCTTTGGAGGAACCTTAGAACTCCATGTAACCCTGGCTGAGGATGGCTGCTTTCGACTAAAGAGAGGGGTGAGATGCACACAGGCCAGCAGTGATCTAGTTTGGAATCAGATTACACCCTTTCCATCCTACACATCCTTTAAGTGAAAAAATGTTACTGTTGTCAGGGCAGATATATGGCAGACATTGATCCTTTGACATATAAGCCAGGAATGAATAAAGGGGGGCTACTACCCATAGTAGTGCTAAGGACCCAGGTACCAAATTTTACTTTCTAGGTTAGGAAATTAAAATAATTCTCTGCTTGGCTCTTATGAGCAACACCTCCAACATGCATGAGCTACATAAAAAGCCTCAATTTCCAAACCTCTGGCTTTTATTTTCACACTCCATATTTCTCCGCTAATCAGTATAAAGAATAGACGTGAAAATGGCCGAGTCTGGGCACAAGGACACATTGACTGTGTTGGAATGAGGTTCGCACCTATGGACCCTTCTATGTGTTCATCCCCTCCAGACAACATGAGGTATGGAAGTTATTTTCTCGATGGATAGAATGACATGGACTGTTGAAACAGCTTCTTTATTTTTAGCCCCAATAAAAGGGAAAAAATCAATAGTCAGAATTGTCCTTCACCACAGCATGTCTTAATCACACAGGAGAAAAACGAGTCCAAAGTCAAGAGGACCTGAATGAATTATGTCTACCTCCAATGATATTATGTATCCTATTATAAAGAGACGGACATTAAATATGAACTCTGGGATGCTTGATTGTTCTCTGAAAGTTCATTTCCCCATGCACAGTACAAACGAGCTGAAAGTCAAGTCCTGGACTGAGCAAAGTTAAAAGGGAAGTCCAGCATGACTGGGGCGTGCAGACGAGGTGGAGCGTGTATTTTGGGTGGGAGCAAGGGGGTGGTTACTCACCTGATTGGAGTACGCAACATTGAGGGCTGGTCTTGCCAGGATTAGGAAGGGGGTTGGGTCTTGTCGGAGGTCAGTCGGAGCTTGCGCCAGTACGGGGTTGGTTTCTCCCACCCTCCCTCCCTGGAGCGGTTTCGTATTTTTGTTTTGCTGTTTTGGTTCTGGTTTGTTCTTTGCGCTTGTCCTGTTTGTTTTGTGTAGGTTCCTTGAGTTTGTTTCTTGTTCAGAACGGCTTTTTGTGTCCCGAGGTGTTTGTCTGTTTTGTCATGGCAGCCGGCAGGGGTCGATGGGTCTTTGAAGGCGGTGCTAGAGTGACAATTTGGTGGATTATGGGTTGGGCCCATCGTAGGTATGGGTGTCCCTTCCCAATTATAAGGTCACGTTGGTAATGTGGGAGTTCATTGGCTGTATCTGGGACTACGTAACTGTAGTATTGTCCCCGAGGCGGTGTAGTAGCGGCTGGGGGCCTTTTCATTGGGTGTCAGATACAGCCGAGTTTGTGATGTGAGTAACGGTGCCTTCGAAGACCTTGGACCCGGTTGGGATCATTACTGTCAGTTATTATTTGAGTGTACTGTAAGAAGTGTTATGTTTGAGTTATGTTAAATAAATGGCTGCTATGGCAGGTTTTACACCAAAAAGAGAGTCACGTGGTTATTTAGGTGGGGGAGGTTGAAGGGTGGTGGTGGTTTTTTATGGATTAGGGGTAAGTATTAGCCTCGATATTCTGCATGTCCAACAGTCAAGTTTTTCCATTACTTATCCTGTTCTGAGAATTCTCTGCCATGGATGTGAATCCCTTCTCTAGCATTACACCTATGCCTGGCTGCTGGGGGGGGGGGGTATTTGTGAAGCACCCAACGCCACATCTTATGGACGCTAGGAACACCTCAGGGAATTACAGAGGGTAGCAACATGATCGGTCGCACTGCTCAAGGAGAGAATATAGTGGTGTTCTGTTGTAAGAACGTCATTGGGAGCTGGGATCATTGAAGCACCCAAGGTCATATTTTATGAACGTTAGGTACACTTCACAGTCAGGGGGTGGTGACATGACTGGTAACCCCACTCAAGGAGTGAATGCATTGGCATCCTGTCTTAAGAATGTGCAAGGGAGGAGTAATCATTGAAGCACTCAACATCACATCTTATGTGTGCTAGGCACACCCAGCGGGGTATTTACCATGAGGCAAACAAGGCGTTTGCCTAGGGCAGCAATTTTCAGAGAGGGGGGGGGCATGGAATTAGTGAAGAGCCCAATGTCCCATTTAATGGACGCAAGGCCCACCTTAGGAAACAACAGAGGGTGGTGACACAACTAATTGCCCACCTCAAAAAGAGAATACAGTGGTGTCCCATTATAAGAACGTCATTGAGAATAGGGATCAGTAAAGCGCCCAACTTCACATCTTATGGACAATAGGCCCACAACTGGTCATCCCACTCAAGGAAAGAATGTAGTGGTGTTCTGTCCTAAAAATGTCACTGGGAGATAAAGAGCCCAATGTCACAACTTATGGAATCTAGGCCCACCTTAGGGACATAAAGGTGATGACACAACTAATTGCCCAACTGAGAATGTGGTGGCACCCCACTACAAGAGCATCATTGGGAATATGGATCAGCAAAGTGCCCAACTTCACATCTTATGAACACTAGGCCCACCTTATGGAACTACAAGGGGTGGTGACACAACTAGTTGCCCAACTCAAAGAGAATGTGGTGGCATCCCAAAACAAGAACATCATTGGGAACAGGGATCAATAAAGCACCCAGCTTCACATCTTACGGATGCTAGGCTCATCTTATGGAACTACAGGGGGCGGTGACACAACTAGTTGCCCAACTCAAAGAGAATGCAGTGGTGTCCCATTATAAGAACATCATTGAGAATAGGGATCATTAAAGCACCCAACTTCACATCTTATGGACAATAGGCCCACAACTGGTCACCCCACTCAAGGAGAGAATGCAGTGGTGTTCTGTCGCAAGCAAGGGAGATGAAATTAGTGAAGAGCCCGATGTCAATATCTTATGAATCTAGGCCCACCTTAGGGAAGTAACGGGGTGATTACACAAGTAGATGCCAGACTCAACGAGAGAATGTGGTGGCCTGTTATAAGAACATCATTGGGAATAGGGATCAGTAAAGCACCCAACTTCACATGCATCCTATAGACGCTAGACCCACCTTATGGAACAAGGGGTGGTGACACAACTAGTTGCCCAACTCAAAGAGAGAATGTAGTAGCATCCTCTTGTAAAAACATCACTGAGAATAGGGTCAGTGGATCACCCATCTCCACATCTTATGGGCACCAAGCACACAACTGGTCATTCTACTCAAGGAAAGAATACAGTGGTGTGCATTCATAAGAATGTCACTGGGAGGTGGAATTTGTGAAGAGCCCAATGTCACATCTTATGGAAGCTAGGCCCACCTTAGAGAAGTAACAGGGGTGATGACACAACTAGTTGGCCAACTTAAAGATAGAATGTGGTGGCATCCTCTTGTAAAAACATCACTGAGAATAGGGTCAGTGGATCACCCATCTCCACATCTTATGGGCACCAAGCACACAACTGGTCATCCTACTCAAGGAAAGAATACAGTGGTGTGCATTCATAAGAATGTCACTGGGAGGTGGAATTTGTGAAGAGCCCAATGTCACATCTTATGGAAGCTAGGCCCACCTTAGAGAAGTAACAGGGGTGATGACACAACTAGTTGGCCAACTTAAAGATAGAATGTGGTGGCATCCTCTTGTAAAAACATCACTGGGAATAGGGATCAGTGGATCACCCATCTCCACATCTTATGGGCACCCAGCACACAACTGGTCTTCCTACTCAAGGAAAGAATACAGTGGTGTGCATAAGAATGTCACTGGGAGGTGGAATTTGTGAAGAGCCCAATGTCACATCTAATGGAAGCTAGGCCCACCTTAGGGAAGTAACAGGAGTGATGACACAACTAGTTGGCCAACTCAAAGATAGAATGTGGTGGTATCCTCTTGTAAAAACATCACTGGGAATAGGGATCAATGGATCACCCATCTTCACTTCTTATGGGCACCAAGCAAAGAACTGGTCACCTTACTCAAGGATAGAATACAGTGGTGTCCATTCATAAGAATATCACTGGGAGGTGAAGAGCCCATGGACTCTAGACCCACAACTGGTCACCCCACCCCAAGGAGGGCCTCTATCTGCAACATCATGAACTGGATACTGGGGATGCGAGTCCCATAGGTCCATTCAGGTGTCACCACAAGGATTGAAAACTGTCACGCAGATTTATCCAAGGGAAGGGTACATTGCTACAGAGGAGTATTATTACTCCTGTGGGGATCAGTGTTAGGTCAAGTGATGGTTCTAACACCCCTTTATACATAGAGTGGGGAGGTGTTAGGGTCTGTATTTTTTCGAGGTCTGTGTTTTAGCAGGAAATATTCTTTATCATTAAAAAAAAAATAGTCAATCCAAAACTACTATGACCCTTAGTCAGTCACTACAGGCGGTCGTCTGGTTCACGCGGCTATGCATAAAATGGCGCTTTATAATGAGACATGGCTGATCCTCCGCACGCGTTCAGTTCTCTTGCCAGTAAAGCTCTCCAATCCTTTGTTCCGCTGTTTGTTATTTTATGTAAAGAATATGTGAATGTTAATATTAATAATAATAATTATCTTTCGTATTTAAACACGAACACACTGAACTCAAGAAAAAAAAACAAAGGGCTGAAGTGCATAAAACAGCTCCGCAAAGGGCTTTATTAGTTCTACAAAAGAGACGCACGTTCCTAATTAAAAAATAAAAAAATAAATGGAACCTTCGGGATTAATATACCAATTATAAAATATATAAAAGAGAACCATTCTAGGCACTGCTTATGTAAGATTATAAGTATTTATATTTATTAGAATTATGCGAGCTTACTTATGAAATACACAGAGCTGTTCCCTTATATTTATTATATTTTATTTACCTGTATTCAATTTTCTAACATTTTACAAACGCATTAATACAATGCATTGGATGATGGGGGGGGGGGGATTTATACTCAGAGGGGACATTTGAGGGGTGGATGATTTGTGCTAGGAAGTGATATTGGGGGTGGGGGAGAATTGTTCTGGGAGTGGAGTATTTGCATGTGGGGGGGATTTATACTCCGAAGGGGAATTTAAGGGGTAGTGGATTTGTGCTAGGAGGGGAGATTTGGGGGAGATTTGTGCCGGGGGTGGGGGAATTGGATGGGGGGGGAGATAAATACTCTGAGAGGAAATTTGAAGGGTAGAGAATTTTTTATAGGTAGTGGGATTTGGGGGATATTTGTGCTGGGAGTGGGGGATTTGGATGAGGGGGGGTTATACTCCGAGGGGAAATTTTGGGAGTAGAGGAATTGTTCTAGGAGGTGGTATGGTGGGGGGGGGGGAATTTGTGCTTTGAGTGGAGGATTTGGATGGGGGTAGAGGATTTGTGCTAGGAGGCGGAAATTTTGGGGGTAGAGGATTTGTGCTAGGAGGGGGAAATTGGGGGGGGGGGTTGTGCCGGGGGGGGGGAATTGGATGGGGTTGGAGATATATACTCCGAGAGGAAATTTGAGGGGTAGAGAATTTGTGCTGGGAGTGGGGGTTGGGGGGTGTTATATACTCAAAGGAGAAATTTGAGGTGTGGGGGATTTGTGCTAGGAGGTGGTATGGTGGGGGGTGGGGAGATTTGTGCTGGGAGTGGAGGATTTGGATGGGGGGATTTATACTTAGAGGAGACATTTCAGGGGTAGAGGATTTGTGCTGGGAGTGGAGGATGTGGGGGGGAGAATTTATACTCAGAGCAGAAATTTGGAGGGTAGAGGATTTGTGATGGGAGGGTTGTTTGGAGGGCTTTGTGCTGGGAGTGGGGGATGTGGAGGGGGGATTTAGACTCAGAGGGTTAATTTGAGGGGTAGAGAATTTGTTCTAGGAAGTGGGATTTGGGGGATATTTGTGCTGGGAGTGGGGGATTTGGATGAGGGGGGGGGTTAATACTCCGAGGGGAAATTTTGGGAGTAGAGGAATTGTTCTAGGAGGTGGTATGGTGGGGGGGGGATTTGTGCTGGGAGTGGAGGATTTGGATTGGGGTAGAGGATTTGTGCTAGGAGGGGGAAATTTTGGGGGTAGAGGATTTGTGCTAGGAGGCAGAAATTTTGGGGGTGGAGGATTTGTGCTAGGAGGGGGAAATTGGGGGGGGGGATTGTGCTGGGAGTGGAAGATTTGGATGGGGGGGATTTATACATAGAGGGGACATTGGAGAGGTAGAGGATTTGTATTTGTACTTGGAGTGGAGGATGTGGGGGGGAGGGCAATCTATACTCAGAGGGAAAATTTGAGGGGTAGAGGATTTGTGATGGTGGGATTTGGAGGGGGCTTTGTTCTGGGAGTGGGGGATGTGGAGGGGGGATTTATACTCAGAGGGGACATTTGAGGGGTAGAGGAGTTGTGCTAGGAGGTGGGATTTGGGGGATATTTGTGCTGGGAGTGGGGGATTTGGATGGGAGGGTTATACTCCTAGGGGTCTGGAAGGGGGATTTATATTCAGAGGGGAAATTTGAGGAGTAGTTGAGCTGAGAGGGGGATTTGGGGAAGGAGAGGATTTGAGCTGGGAGGCGGGATTTGTACTGGAAGAGGGGACATCTTTGTTTGGGGAGAATTTTTGGTTCGGCATCTATGCCCTCAGCGCTAGGTGACCTTGTCCCGGCACTGTTTGCAGTTGCTGACTATTTCAGTGGGGGGGGGGGTGTAGTGAAGGGCCTCTAATTATTGGTGCAAGTGAATGGCGATGGAAGAGAATAGAGCCCGAACCCCGCTAGACCTCATTCAATTTAAATTCTCTCCCTGCCTCACTCTGGAGGAAGAGGAACGCATTGCGCCATAAAAACGCTCCTTGGAATCGCCTGACTTAATGTATCATATTAGGAGGAGTAGATGATGATGTTAGACTGTAAGCTCCCCAGATCGCCGTCGTTTCGGCACGCCGGAACCTCTCCCCGCAGTAGGCACACCCCAGGGGCGGACTGACCATTTGGAAACTTGGGCACTGCCCGAGGGCCCAGGGTCAGTAGGGGGCCCCATGAGATTCCCCTGGTACCTTTTTCATAGGCTTTTCTGAGTTTGGGCAAGGACACAGGGGCCCCATGATCCCCTATTGCCCGGGGGCCCCATGAGTTTTCAGTCTGCCCCTGGCACACCCTTTCAAATCTTCATAAGAACTAAAACGATCCCAATCTATTTAAAGAGGAAATTGGGTTTCCGAGCGATCGGACATTTCAGTTCCAATCCCGCGCTCCTTCCATCCCTGCCGCCCCCTCGCCGTTCATTCTGCAAAGATTTCTTCATCTTGGAAAGGGCAGCTCTTGGCGAAAAAAAAAAAAATTCTCAAAAATTAACCGGGATCTGCGACGCCGCGTCTTTTAAACCCATAATCCCCTCTAATGGTAAGCAGAGGAATGCTGTGTTTAAAAAGGATTTTGGCATCGGCAGGAAAAAAAAAAAAAAACAAACAAAAAAAAAACACAAACAAAAAAAAACCGATGATCTGAATACATTTCACTTTGCAATTCTGTGCAGTCATTAAGCTGTTATTGCGAGTTAAGAGGCGCGGATGGAAGGGCTTGATGTCAGCCATTGCCCTCTGTCGCTTTGTAGGCTGCGAGAATGTTGCCAGGACAACATTGAAAGGTCTCGCCGAAGGAGGAAAAGGATGGGGGGGGGGGGGGATGACCGGATTTGGACATGGCTGCTCTGGCACCGCTCATTAGACGTGGCAGGCTGTTATCAGGAAGGCTGTTGTGATGGGGCCGTCAACGGTTGACATCAGGGGTCACCCAGGACCTGTCCACGATAGTTCATTTTCATACACTAATGGAAACGGACCTAATTCCAGGATACAAGAATCATACATTAACCAGCAATCTCTACACCCGAGGCGGTGGACTGATTTCTATTATGGGGATGCTCCTTAAAGGACAACTCTAGAGAAAGAGCTGAATCTACATTAAGAAAAACACATTTAGGTGTTCTACGTATCTCTGTGATGCCCCCATTTGCTGTGTTAGACATCTACATGGGATCAGGAGGGGGGTAAACCAACAGAACTGCAGACGTTATGTAACGGAACTGGACCCCCGACTGCACTTGGGTTAGATTTCCGTTAGACGACCGCGTCCCTGTCCGAACACCGACCACTAGGGGCGGACTGACAACTCATGGGGCCCCCGGGCAATAGGGGATCATGGGGCCCTTGTGTCCTTGCCCAAACTCAAAAAAGCCTATGAAAAAAAGGTACCAGGGGCATCTCATGGGGCCCCCTACTGACCCCGGGCCCTCGGGCAGTGCCCGAGTTTCCAAATGGTCAGTCCGCCCCTGCTGACCACAGACACCACAGCGGACCGTACAAGACTAGACGGCACCAGCCTTGAAGTAAACCAGGAAATAGACTAAATAAATAAATATAGCGAGCGCTCTTATAGCAGCAGCTGAAACGCCAAAAGGTAACCACGGTAAACCTCCAAATAGATGCAGATATAGAAGAGGTGCAGCGCTAATAAATATAATATAAAATATAAATAAGTCCAATATTAAATAGAAAAGTTCATGTATTGTATCAAATGGATGATCAATTCAACAGCAGATTTTAAATAGGCTTGTGGCAGGAACCGATAGAAAAAGTGCGCACTCACCGGAAGCGCATAGGTAATGCATATATAGTTTAAAACCACCAGGTTTTCTCTAGATAGGCGGGATAGATATGTGAAGCTTCCATCTATGGATTGGTCATCAAACCTTGGGATAGTAGAAATCTGCTGGATCCAGAGGTCCCGTTAAGGATGGATGGGGTGCTCAGCCTGGGTACAGGGCTCCTTTCCTCTGGATGTTGAAATTCAATTGGGGGTGACTTTGGTAAAACTAGAATTTGTACTAAGAAGATGCAGAAGAATATGAGGCATGCACAAGTCACATAATATATAAAGGCCGGAAGTGACGTTGCCCGGTACTCCTTGCTGCAATGCTGTTCCTGATCCCTTTCACATGTGTGTTTGTCTGTGCTCACACACACACACACACACACACACACACACACACATATATATATATATATATGAAAAAGACTACTTTATTTTAACACAGATACAAGATATATACATTCAAGGGAACAACCCCCCTCGCTGCATGATGACACAAGGTGGGGCAATCTACCTTTAGTAACAAGAGACACACCAACAGACAGTCCCATCAGGAGGGAGGGCTGCTGGAAACACCCCCCACCAAGCCAATACACAAACACATACATTCCATAATAGTTTGCTCCCAAGCAAGACACGCAATAGAACAATGGGATGCAGCCACATGGCACCAAACAATCAACAACCCCCCCACGCTAATATTAGGACAGATCACCCTGTACCCCTAACAGGCACAGGGTGATTTATACATAAGAGGGATATGGGGAGCTGAGACAGGGGTCTCTCCACCTCTCTAAAGTGAGTTGTGTTCCATGGGCCCCCTATCCAAAGTGACTCCCCGTGTTTTGTCACTGCCCCACCTCCTGCCTCAAATCTGGATTATCTGTAACATTTATCATCAATGCACCACATATTTACTGGCCGGAAGACCCACTTTGTCAGGAGCAGGAGCTCGGACTTGGTCAAGCCCATAAGGGAGGGAGGGAGCCCCTACCTAGTACTTGGGTGGACCTTGGCTGGGCAGGTCCCCTGAAGAATAGGGTTGGTCTGATTTCAGGCGGATGACCCATGAGTATCCCAGTCCCCATCAGGAGCCTTGTGCCTCCAGGGAACAGGGCCAGGGTCCTTTCTCTTCTGAAAAGGACCATCTATACATCCTGTACACTTTTTGTGTGCTCTTCTTTTATGTGCTCGTTTTTTTGTTGTACTGGGTGTAGTTTTGAGTGTGTGCATTGCACTGTAGCACATTACTTGCTCCCGCTTTAAAACGATACGCATTGTTCTATCAGGGTCCTTCCTCTTCTCTGGTTTTGGCAGTTGGTGGTCCTCAATGCAACAGAGAATGGGGCCATGATGGCCTTGGCTTACAGGAAGAGGGTTGATTGAAGTTGGGTGGCCAGGAAGGACAAGGGGGAGGGAAGTTTTGGAGCCTGAAAAGGGCGAGTAGTCATTTTTTGCCATTTTCTTGGGTGGCAGAGATAACGGAAAAACTAGGGAAGGTGGAGCTGGGCTTTAACAATTGGACACATGCCGATGGGTACTTAACGACATCAGCATTTTTCAAACACCCAAAGGTCATATTTGGAAGATTTACTCAAGTGGGAACAGCTCTGGAACTGTCACAGATCTTGTGCCATTATAAACCACCCGGGGCTATATTACGGAAATCCTGACAACAGGAGCCACTAGGGGGTTCTGGACGACTAAGAAGGACTACATTACATAGGAGGTTACGCCTGCTGCTCATCCAATTCTTCACAGAATGGGAAACAAATGGCGCACTGTAAAGCCAAGCACAGTCTGTTTGTGTCACACTGAATCCACTTGCATGGTGTAATGAAGCACCGTAATTATCACATAAATGGGAAACAAGGGGACACATTAGTTCTGGCTAAGTAAACTCACAAAATATTTGCAAATTGTTGCATTATTTTTCTTGTTTTGTTTTCTAATGGAACATTTGAAATCTGCTGTAGCAGATTTGTTCTGAGTGGTTTGCACTGAGAGGCGGCTATGGATCTGAAGGAGACATTTTAAGCTATTCAAAGACATGAGGTGACAGTTCCCCAATCTGTCCTGCAAGCAATCTTTTCACATCTTCCCAGATGCCATCACTCGACCATAGAACAGGCTAAATAAGAGGCCTTATGGTAAGTTCCTGCAGACGCGGGGTGATAGTCATTCTGGCTTTGTACAGGTGTCTATTGACATTAAATAAGTAAAACTAGTGACCTCTGATATCATGGGAGGACCCCTGATGTGAACGGGAGGGGGCTCTGATGTGCTGAGGAAACCTCTGACGTGATGGGGAGATCTCTGATGTAAAGGGGAGACCTCTGATGTGACGGGGAGACCTCCAATGTGACAGGGAGACCTCCAATGTGACGGGGAGACCTCCAATGTGACAAGGAGACCTCCAATGTGACAAGGAGACCTCTGATGTCATAGGGGGTCTGCATATTGGGGGAGCTCTGATGTGCTGAAGAAACCTCTAATGTGAAGGGAGTACCTCTGATGTGATGGGGGGGATCTCTGATGTGAAGGGGAGACCTCTGATGTGATGGGGAGACATCTGATGTGACCAGAAGACATCTGATGTCATAGGGGGGCCACATATTGGGGGACCTCTGATGTGCTGAGGAAACCTCTGATGTGATGGGGGGATCTCTGATGTGAAGGGGAGACCTCCAATGTGACGGGGAGACCTCCAATGTCATGGGGGGCCGCATATTGGGGGACCTCTGATGTGCTGAAGAAACCTCTGATGTGAAGGGAGTACCTCTGATGTGATCGGGAGACCTCTGATATCATAGGGGGGGCCACATATTGGGGGACCTCTGATGTGCTGAGGAAACCTCTGATGTGATGGGGGGACCTCTGATGTGATGGGGAGACCTCTGATGTGATGGGGAGACCTCTGATGTGATGGGGAGACCTCTGATGTGAAGGGGAGACCTCTGATGTGAAGGGGAGACCTCTGATTTGATGGGGAGACATCTGATGTGACCGGAAGATATCTAATTTCATGGGTGGTGCACGTATTGGGGGACCTCTGATGTGATGGGGGGATCTCTGATGTGAAGGGGGTACCTCTGACGTGATGGGTGGGACCTCTGATGTGACGGGGAGACCTCTGATGTGATGGGTGGGACCATTGATGTGATTGGTGGGACCTCTGAAGTGATGGGTGAGACCACTGATGTGATGGGTGGGATCATTGATGTGATGGGAAAACCACTGATGTGATGGGAAAACCACTGATGTGATGGGAAAACCACTGATGTGATGGGAAAACCACTGATGTGATGTTAGTTTCATCAATGTGGTTGTGTGCAGAGTCTCAGGCTCAGGTTTCCCATTGACATTTACATTATAGATTGGGGTACCTCAGGATTTTGCATGCTTTTAAAGGGTGCCACAACTGAAGAAAGGTTGAGAAATGCTGCAAACAATGGTGGATTTTCTGGCCATGAGAGTATGTATTTTTTAGGACAACCAGTGGTCATGGTAAGAGAAGAGGCATGAAGTTCCTCTTTAAAATGCTCTAATTCACATGAAGATCTTAAAAAATGGTGAAAAAGGCCTGAATTCCCTTTCAGTTCCGCCTGGCACACACGGCTGCAGTCCCCGGTGCTCCGAGGTTATTTCAGTTTAGAGGACAGTCCCTTTCCCCTTCTAGGATTCTGGTCACAGGTCTTGTTAGCAGTTTTCTCCGAAGACTCCAATGCCCCGGATTACTTTCCCGCCTGTTACAGTGTGTATTGTGTGTACATAGCAGCCGCCGGGATAAATGAAATTTATTATCCCTCTGTGTGAGCGGATAGCCAGTCTTTACGGCAATAACCTTCCCGACTGAAATGGTTTGTGCCCAAGTACGCCGCTTAAAACATCACTCTGCTCTGCGTTTACGAGAAAAAATTTCAGCAGATTATAAATATTAAATTAGAAACTATAAGATATCAAAAACCTCAGCAAATCAAATATTACCAAGCATGAGTGTGTTCATCACACAAATCATCAAAGTCATTAAATGTAACCTGAGCATGCTGGCGCTAATACTAGTAATCAAATCACGGGGTAACTCTTGCAGCAGAGAAAGAAATGAAATATCGACGTCGTGCTTTACAACAGTGGCCACAGTCAAAAAAAAAAAGAAAAGAAAACAGCGGAAAACTGGCTTGCAGTTACAATAAATATAATTTATAAGCTATAATTAAATTACGACTTAAAAATGTTCCATCTACAATAATTTAGGAGGTAAATACCAAAACACGACTTTTGTGCACCATGTTTCTCCTTTGGACCCAACAGCCATGGTGGACAGTAAACAAAAGAAAAAAAAGGGCGAACTCTCTTTGTGCATTACTGTGGTGAAACACAAATGTATCTTCATACACACAAACCAAAGTGGGATAAAAACAGAAAAACAGAAAAATAATAGTCCAAAGTGACGGTAGACAGTTGGTGAAGTAGGTTAACGCATTTTGAGACAGAGCTCTGAAGGGAGTACGTCTCCCGAAACGCGTCAGCCTACTTCACCAACTGTCTACCTTCACTTTGGACTGTTATTACGAACTCTTCTTCTCTGTTTTTATCCCCCTTTGGTTTGTGAGTATGCATTATTATTATTATTATACAGTATTTATAAAGCGCCAATAGTTCGCTCAGCGCTGTACATTGCAAAGGGGGACAGAACATGTGACAGAACAATACCAATACAATGCAAAACATGAGGGGCTTACAATCTAGGAGGGCGGGGATGGTGGCACAGGAGGAGATAGCTGTGGGGGATGGGGTGGTAGGAAGAGTGGATGAGGTTGGCAAGTTAGCAGGGGGTGGGGTAGGCTTCCCTGAAGAGGTGGGTTTTCAGGGTGCGCCTAAAAGAGAGGAGAGTAGGTGCTAATCTGATGGGTTGGGGCAGGGAGTTCCAGAGGATGGGTGACACCCTGGAGAAGTCCTGGAGGCGGGCATGGGAGGAGGAGACCAGGGAAGTAGAGAGAAGGAGGTCTTGTGAGGAGCGGAGTGTGCGTGTTGGGTGGTACTTGGATATTAGGTCGGTGATGTAGTTCGGGGCAGTATGGTGGACGGCTTTGTACGTCAGTGTTAGGATTTTGAATTTGATCCGTTGCACAATCAGAATCCAGTGGAGGGATTGGAAGAGGGGGGTGGAGGACACTGAGTGGAGGCCAGTGGAGGGATTGGCAGAGGGGGGTGGAGGACACTGAGTGGAGGCCAGTGGAGGGATTGGCAGAGGGGGGTGGAGGACACTGAGTGGAGGCCAGTGCAGGGATTGGCAGAGAGGGGTGGAGGACACTGAGTGGAGGCCAGTGGAGGGATTGGCAGAGGGGGGTGGAGGACACTGAATGGAGGCCAGTGGAGGGATTGGCAGAGGGGGGTGGAGGACACTGAGTGGAGGCCAGTGGAGGGATTGGCAGAGGGGGGTGGCGGAAACGGAGCGGTTGGTAAGGTGAATGAGTCTGGCCGCTGTGTTCAGGATGGACTGAAGCGGGGATAGCCAGCGGCGAGGCAGGCCAGTGAGGAGGGAGTTGCAGCAGTTGAGTCGTGATATGATGAGGGAGTAGATGAGCTGTTTAGTGGTTTCTGGGGTTAGGAATGCGTGTATTTTGGCGATGTTGCGGAGGTGGAGTCTGCATGTTGCGGAGGTGGAGTCTGCATGTTGCGGAGGTGGAGTCTGCACGAGTTTGTTAAAGATTGGACTTGGGGCTGGGAGGATAGGTTGGAGTCCAGAATGACACCAAGTACTCTGGCCTGCAGGGCGGGTTTGATGGTGGCGTTGTTGGATGCATGTATATGCTTTTAAATAAATGTGTGTTTCACCACAGTAATGCACGAAGAGAGTGCACCCTTTTTTGCTTTTGTTTACTAGTACCAAGATTTCCAGATCTTCTAAGGGCTGCACCTCAACGCATGGCATTTACAGAAGGTAAATACCAAAACAGGACGTTTGTGCACCATGTTTCTCCTTTGAACCCAACACCCATGGTGGACAGTAAACAAAAGCAAAAAAAGGGGCGAACTCTCAAAAGCGCTGAAGATGGGAGTACATCTCTCAAAATGCGTCAGCCTACTTCACCAAGGGTCTACCGTCACTTTGGACTGTTATTACGAACTCTTCTTCTCTGTTTTTATCCCCCTTTGGTTGGTGAGTATGCATGTATATGCTTTTAAATAAATTCATGTTTCACCATGGTAAAGTCAGAGCCTGGACTGAGCAAAGCTAAAAGGGAGAGCCAGCATGACTGGGGCGTGCAGATGAGGTGGAGCGTGCATTTTGGGTGGGAGTATATGCAGGAGGTAAGGGGGTGGTTAGTCACCTGATTGGAGTACGCAACCTTGAGGTGTGGTCTTGCCAGGATTAGGAGGTGGGATGGGTCTTGTCGGAGGTCAGTCGGAGCTTGTGTCAGCACTGGGGTGGTTTCTCCCACCCTCCCTCCCTGGAGCTTTTCGTGTTTTGTTTTGCTGTTTTGGTTATGGTTTGTTCTTTGTGTTTGTCCTGTGGTTTGTTTTTGTGTGGGTTCCTTGAGTTTGTTTCTTGTCTGGAAAGGCATTTGTGTCCTGAGGTGTTTGTTTGTTTTGTCATGGCAGCCGGCAGGGGTCGATGGGTCTTTGAAGGTGGTGCTGGAGTGACAATTTGGTGGATTATGGGTTGGGCCCATCGTAGGTATGGGTGTTCCTTCCCAATTATAAGGTCACGTTGGTAATGGTGCATTGGCTGTATCTAGGACTACGTAACCATAGTATTGTCCCCGAGGCGGTGTAGTAGCAGCTGGGGGACTTTTTATTGGGTGTCAGATACAGCCGAGTTTTCGATGTATCGATGCCTTCGCAGACCTTTGACCCGGTTGGGATCATTACTGTCAGTTATTATTTGAGTGTACTGTAAGAAGTGTTATGTTAGAGTTATGTTAAATAAATGGCTGCTATGGCCGGTTTTACACCAATAGAGAGTCGCGTGTTTATTTAGGTGGGAAAGGTTGAAGGGTGGTGGTGGTGGTTTTATGGATTAGGGGTAAGTATTAGCCTCGATATTCTGCATGTCCAACAGTCATGCACGAAGAGAGTGCACCCTTTTTTGCTTTTGTTTACTAGTACCAAGATTTCCAGATCTTCTAAGCGCTGCACCTTAACACATGGCATTTACAGTTATCCTAGTCTATTTGAAGATTTGAGCGCTCGTTTTCTTTGTTTATTTGGACCCATGGTGGACAGTATTTGTATCTTCTGAACCCATGTGTTATCGGGCCCCCGATTCGTCACCGGCAATGGTCGTGCCAGCCCTTGGCACTTCCTTTCTGTTCCTGACAGGAAGGAAATGAGGTACCATACACCTGCAGAATGGATGGATTCCGCCATCTGATTTACTTGCTAACTTCTGGTTAGATGCCCACTCAACAGTTCTCCCCAGTACACAAGTTCTTCTCTTATTCTTCCACCCGACAATAGCATTACTGTTAAGTCCAAGCTCATTTTTAATGGGGAAATGCCAACTAGTGCTTCCACTTTCCTCAGCCGTAGGTTACCTTGAATGGGTTCTTCAATGGGACCTACATCAGGCCTACCCCGAAGGGCATATTCCAACTCTTTCCATTACCTCCGACAATAACCTAACTCTTCCAACCCAGATTTATAAAGGAATAAACTAGCCCAGCCCAGTAGTGTTCCCTGGCTGGGGAATATCTGTTTAGATCCTGTAGCCCTGGATGGGAGGATAAAGACAGAATGAAAGTTGCCCCTTGGATAGAAGGTGCTAAGAAACCACTGCAAGAGACTGTTAATGCCTCTGTTATCCATGCAAGAAATTTATGAAAAGTATTGAAAAAGTATCGGACTGGTGTCTCCTTCTATGGCCTATTTTACAAAAGTACCTGGCTCTGTTAGGAGAATGGAGGGCAAAGACAGTATGTGGTGGTAACTCTTATGGAACTGCATGGTTATGTGCTCCCTTTGGGAGCTGAGATTTACTCTGAGGAGGTGCACAGAATGGTAGCCGTGTCAGTGGTAATTAAAAATATCCATGTCTGGTTGTCCTTGCTACCAGGTGCGGTGGCCTGGCAAGCAGCAATTGAGGAATTGATTATGTGGCAAGGTGGGAGGGGAAAATTCACCACCTACAATACTTTAAGGGTGCTAGTGGTTGGACTGGAGAGGCTCAGTGTGACTCCCCCACTTGCCTTCTTCCACCGGGCAGGAGTGAGCCTTCAGGGAGGTGGACAATGGAAATAAAGTCCACAATGGGAAATATAGTCCACAAGGAGTGCTGTTCAATGGCAGCTGAGCACTTCAACACCCAGATTAGTGGAGAAGACAAGACTTTTCTGAGGTAATTCACTGGACCTTGGGGCAGTCTAGTATAGAGAGGAAGAGAGTGCAGACCAGCTGCTAGGGTCTGTAGAACACACCAGACAAAAAGAACCTGCATGGAGTCTGGGGTGCCCCTTTGTTGGTGTTCTGTGTGCCCAAAGAGCCAGAGGACTGAGCCGCTGTAAGATTGCTTGTGGAGCTTGGACCTGTTGCTGCATGTGGGCCTGTGGCAGGATGGTATGGTAAGAGCCTGAGCATGAGGAATGAGCCTTCTGGGACAACTGACCTCCAAGCATATTGTACTGGGTCCGTTACTTAACAGCAGTGGCGAGTGAAACTACTAAGCTTAATCCCTTACTGCCCATAGTTATTGCCTATAGAGACTGCTCCATACTTAGAAGCCCATCAGCCATTGATTGTAAACTCTTAAAGGGACAGCTTCACGTGCACCACCTTACAGATTGGCCCCAACGACAACCGACTAATACTGACAATTAGGCATCAGGAACTTTGCAGCCACCTCTAGGGGTACCTCTTGCTTTGGCTTTATCTAACAACCACCAGTCTGTGGCCTATTTTCTGTGTATTGTTATAGAGTGCTAGCATACTAACGGTTAAATTGCACAGGCGTGAGCAGCTTTGACTGGCAATCAGGTGTATCAGTAGGAACTGAGCAGCTCAAAGAGCCGTGGCAGAAGAGAGAACCTATCATACCAAGTGACTCCTACTGGGGTAAGTGCTACATTATGATATGGGATTGGGGGGGGGTCCGCTTTAATGCAGCTGCAGTGTCTAATGGGTAGCAGCAATAGTTCACATCTATCTGAAGCTGCTTTTAAAGAGCTGATACGGTGGTGTCAGGCAGCAGAGGGATCCAACGGTTTGCTGAGGTGTATTTAATGATTTTGCAAAGGAAAATATAAGAGGTCTCTGCTTCTCTACCAAGCCAGTGTTCAATATATAATGTGATATCTCCTGCCCATAGGCGACTTCTTCACTCAGTACAAAGGCTTGTGATCCACCATGATGAAAGGATTGTCTATCAGAACCTCCAAGAAGGACATCTACAAGGCATTAAGACTTATTCCATCTCAGAAAAAGGTGTCTGTTCTGTACTATTACAAATATATCCTTCCATTCTTTTTTTAAACACACAATGGAAAGTGAAGGCTGGATTTTGGTTGCTCAAGGTAAAGAACCCCTGTTTAAACTGGCCTTTGTAAGAGGAGGCAACTGACATTACAGGCTGAAAATACCTTATGAAAAGAGACAATAGCCACATGGGCCATGAGCATTGCAAGGTCCGAAAACTGGCACATAAATTAAAATGTGGTGAGGTTTGTAAAATAACACGACAAAAGAAATAGCATTTTGACCTCTTGATCATTAAAATGTGCGGAAGTCATAAGGACACCCAAAACCACTTTATCCACCAACCCCTTTATATTGCTTACTTTTTAAAGCAGAGCTTCACCCAAAAAGGAAAGTGCAGCTTAACCTCTTCCTCTCCCCAGCCTCGAATACATTTGCACATTTAATTTTTTTTTTTTTTTTCAGGGAGCAGGTGCCTTTTTCTGACAGGTACCCACTCCCATTTCTCATTCCCCACCTAGGCGAGAATGTTGTATGTTTAGCCCGGGCGGACCCTGATGTAAAAGGGACTCTGATGAGATAAAGAACGTATAAGGAAATCCACTGCAATGCTTGAACAGATCCCCTGGGAAATGGCCAGTTTTAGCCTAGTATTCTATTTCTATAGAACAGGCTTTCTCCACTAAGGTTCAAAGGTTTCTAGAAGTATCTGGAGCAGTGGCAGATTCATCCCCCACCTACAATGACCACCATTGTAAGGGGATACTTTTCTCCTGACATTTTTAAGGCAGCCTTTCTCAACCAGAGTTACATGGAACCATAGGGTGCCAGGGGTTGCTTGAGTAGTGGTGGATCAAACTCCCACCTGATGGTACCTTCATAGTTTTGGCTTCAATGCCACTGGGCAAAGTCAAAGGCATGGGAACAGTGAAGCTCCACCTCTTTTTTGGTAGTTAAGTAACCACTAGCTCCATTGATCAAGTATACTGGCTCTGAAGGAACATATTCTTCCCACTGACCACCCATGTAAGGAGCATTCCTCCCACTGGCCACCAATATAAAGGGACATTCTTCCTAGTGACCACTAGTCTAAGGAGTACTCTTCCCAATGGCCACTAATCTGAGGAGCACTCTTTCCACTGACCACCAATCTAAGGAGTACCCTTTCCACTGACCACCAATCTAAGGAGTACCCTTTCCACTGACCACCAATCTAAGGAGTACCCTTTCCACTGACCATCAATATAAATGTGGGCAGCACAGTGGCTATATGGTTAGCACTTCTGCCTGGCAGTACTAGGGTTGTTGGTTTGAATCCCAACCACAGCACCACCTGCCTGATGTAAAGCTCTGCATAAATTGACAGGGCTATATAAGTACCTGTAATAAATAAATAAGGGTCACTCTTCCCACTGGCCGCCAATCTAAGGAGCACTCTTCCCACTGGCCGCCAATCTAAGGAGCACTCTTCCCACTGACCGCCAATCTAAGGAGCACTCTTCCCACTGACCGCCAATCTAAGGAGCACTCTTCCCACTGACCGCCAATCTAAGGAGCACTCTTCCCACTGACCGCCAATCTAAGGAGCACTCTTCCCACTGACCGCCAATCTAAGGAGCACTCTTCCCACTGACCGCCAATCTAAGGAGCACTCTTCCCACTGACCGCCAATCTAAGGAGCACTCTTCCCACTGGCCGCCAATCTAAGGAGCACTCTTCCCACTGGCCACCAATCTAAGGAGCACTCTTCCCACTGACCACCAATCTAAGGAGCACTCTTCCCACTGACCACCAATCTAAGGAGCACTCTTCCCACTGGCCACCAATCTAAGGAGCATTCTTCCCACTGACCACCCATGTAAGGAGCATTCTTCCCACTGCCCACCCATGTAAGGAGCATTCTTCCCACTGACCCACAATGTAAGGGACATTCTTCCCACTGACCACCAACTTAAGGAGCATTCTTACCACTGACCACCAGTGTGAGAGGACCACCACTCGTTTCCCACCTATGTGGTACCGCCAATCTAAGGAGCACTCTTCCCACTGACCACCAATCTAAAGAGCACTCTTCCCACTGGCCACCAATCAAAGGAGCACTCTTCCCACTGACCACCAATCGAAGGAGCACTCTTTCCCACTGACCGCCAATCTAAGGAGCACTCTTCCCACTGACCGCCAATCTAAGGAGCACTCTTCCCACTGACAGCCAATGTAAGGAGCACTCTTCCCACTGACAGCCAATCTAAGGAGCACTCTTCCCACTGACCACCAATCTAAGGAGCACTCTTCCCACTGACCACCAATCTAAGGAGCACTCTTCCCACTGACCACCAATCTAAGGAGCACTCTTCCCACTGGCCACCAATCTAAGGAGAATTCTTCCCACTGACCACCCATGTAAGGAGCATTCTTCCCACTGACCACCCATGTAAGGAGCATTCTTCCCACTGACCCACAATGTAAGGGACATTCTTCCCACTGACCACCAACTTAAGGAGCATTCTTACCACTGACCACCAGTGTGAGAGGACCACCACTCGTTTCCCACCTATGTGGTACCGCCAATCTAAGGAGCACTCTTCCCACTGACCACCAATCTAAAGAGCACTCTTCCCACTGGCCACCAATCAAAGGAGCACTCTTCCCACTGACCACCAATCGAAGGAGCGCTCTTTCCCACTGACCACCAATCTAAGGAGCACTCTTTCCCACTGACCACCAATCTAAGGAGCGCTCTTCCCACTGACCACCAATCTAAGGAGCATTCTTCCCACTGCCCACCCATGTAAAGAGCATTCTTCCCACTGACCACCCATGTAGGGAGCATTCTTCCCACTGACCACCCATGTAAGGAGCATTCTTCCCACTGACCACCCATGTAGGGAGCATTCTTCCCACTGCCCACCAACCTAAGGAGCATTCTTACCACTGGCCACCAGTGTGAGATTACCACCACTCGTTTCCCACCTATGTGGTGTGGCTTACGTACCACAATTTGTAGATAAAATCATTTTTAGTAGGGGTTCCCCAATACTTGAACAATAACGCATGGGTTCCTCAGCTGTAACAAAGGTTGAGAAAGGCTGCTACAGTGTGTGGGAAGACTAAAAACCGTACACAAAACCCTCCACAGATAGAGGTGAGAAACAACATCAGAAGCCAAGTTCTGCTCGGTGACAATAACTGATAGGAGGAAATAATAAAGTAGAGCGCAGAAGTAAAAAAAATAAGATTTTCACAACTAACCAAACTTTCGGTCTAACTTGCTTATCAAGCACCAAGAAAACTTCCCGCACCCGGCACAGACGTTCCTGAACAGCAATAGTTGGCGATAGTCCTCGTCATTTTCTCTGTGTGAGATGAGCCCGTTAATCTGCAGAATTTTGCTCACGCCTCCTTTCTTGCTGACACAAATGTCTTCTGCTCAGCAGAGCATAATTTTCTATTTGTCAAGCATTTATGATGGTGGAATTTTTATTTTATAATAAGCATAAACTTTCCGCTGGGGCTAAAAAACTGCTTTTTATCACCAATAATGAAATTCCGCGAGGCCGCCACGTCACCTGGCGGAGAGGACAAACCTGCTCCTTTCCAAAAGACGACAAAAAAAGAAAAAAACAACACAATGAATAAATGTAACAAATAAAAAGGCAGCGTAAAGCCCGGTATGGGTCCGGAGAAATGCCGGCCGACGTCTACACGTGAATATAGATCTGGTGAAGAAAGGAAATAAGAGGAGCGCATTGTGATGAAGGAAATACAAAGAGAGCAAGACCTGAAAACATTGATTGCGGTGTCTGTGCCGATTCGCCGCCAGCATTGAGAGATAAAGGTTGTAGACATGATTGGCATTTACAGGGATAATGTGCTTATGTCGAAGGTATTGATGAATCAAAGTGGAATATTAATAATGAAAGGGGAAAAAAAAAAACCGCAAACTATCTCAAGTAGGAGCTGCTCTTCATGCTTCTTGCACGATTTAAGGATTCGATTGGCTCAGAGGAAAAAATGCTACATGGGGGAACATGACCTTTGGAGGGAAAAGAGAAAATGCTGATCGGTGGTTGAAGCTGATCTCTAGGCTCTTCCTCAGGGGCGGACTGACAAATCATGGGGCCCGTGTCCTTGCCCACACTCAAACCACACCCAAAAAAGCCTATGAAAGGTATCAGGGGCATCTCAAGGGGCCCCCTACTGACCCCGGGGCCCTTGGGCAGTGCCCAAGTGCCTAAATGGTCAGTCCGCCCCTGCTCCTCCTATACCCCCTCTAATTTAAATTGTCTGCAACAGGGGTAGACTGACAACTCATGGGGCCCCCGGGCAATAGGGGATCATGGGGTCCCTGTGTCCTCGCCCACACTCAAACCACACCCAAAAAAGCCTATGAAAAGGTACCAGGGGCATCACTTGGGGCCCCCTACTGACCCCGGGCCCTTGGGCAGTGCCCAAGTGCCTAAATGGTCAGTCCGCCCCTGCTCCTCCTATACCCCCTCTAATTTAAATTGTCTGCAACAGGGCTGGACTGACAACTCATGGGGCCCCCGGGCAATAGGGGATCATGGGGTCCCTGTGTCCTCGCCCACACTCAAACCACACCCAAAAAAAGCCTATGAAAAGGTACCAGGGGCATCACTTGGGGCCCCCTACTGACCCCGGGCCCTTGGACAGTGCCCGAGTGCTTAAATGGTCAGTCCGCCCCTGCTCCTCCTATACCCCCTCTAATTTAAATTGTCTGCAACAGGGACAGACTGACAACTCATGGGGCTCCCGGGCAATAGGGGATCATGGGGTCCCTGTGTCCTCGCCCACACTCAAACCACACCCAAAAAAGCCTATGAAAAGGTACCAGGGGTATCACTTGGGGCCCCCTACTGACCTCAGTCCCTCGGGCAGTGCCGATAGCTCAAATGGTCAGTCTGCCCCTGGTGTGCAATGTAGGCAGGTGGTAGAGTGGGTTCCCCTTCACGGTGCCTCCTCCCCCCGGAAGAAGGATAGGAGACCAGGCCTAGAGGGGAGGTGGGCCAAACTGCAGAGGGAAAGGAAGAGGCAACACAAATCTGCTGTGCTCTCTCTCTCTTCCCTCCTGGGTGCCCTGGGCTCCCCCATTCTAACCCCAAGGAGAGACCGTGACTACGGGTCAGTGCAGACCCAGTAGAGGACTTTGAAAGTTGGTCTACCCCTCTGTTCCTCCCCTCCTTAGCCCAGGAAGAACATCAAGCCTACAGGGCGTGAGTGCCTTTCTGTAGAGACATGAGCAACCTCTGGCAGGGCCTGGGACCAAGAGTCCGTTTTGCTGTTTCAACAGTGGTTGGGTCTGCGACCCGTTGAAGCCATGTTATTAATGGAGGCTTTCTAGTAAAGAAGTTAACCACGTCCAGCCTCGTGGTGCCTTTATTCAATTGGAATGCTCCTCTAAAGGAAGTGAGAGAGTGAGTTCTACTGGTGTCCTCTAGCTGTTGGTCCTGGGAAAGGTAGGCCTGTATCTGGAACCTCTGGGAGTGAGGGGGCAAAGCTGCATAATCATGAGGGTGGACAGGAGGTTGGACTTCACCCGCCACCACACATCAGGAAGAGTCATGGGCAAAAGGTATCATATTGCCCTGAAGGACAGTTCAAGTTGCTGCTTGCTATGGCCACGTGCGAGGCAGCCTGCCACCTGCCAACAGCATGGATTGGGAAACCCCGCTCCAGCATAGGGTAGAATGGCTGAACAAGACTCTGTTGTAGCAACTGGGGCAGATGGTAGCAAAAGCCACGGAGTAGCTTGCCCACTCAAGTAGTGATGGTTAAATAAATAATAGTAATCCTTCCCCACCCTATCCTAAACAAGAACATGGTTTACTAGGATCCTCGGTTTGAATCCCAACAAAAGACTCTTCATGCATGAAATTTGCATGTTCTCCCTGTTGCATGTATTTCCTCCCACACTCCAAGACATACTGGTAGGTTCATTGGCTCCTGTCTAAATTGGCCCTAGTAGGTTAGCACAGGCAGTCGTAATGCACGTGCGCCCCCAGGGGCGGACTGACAACTCATGGGGCCCCCAGGCAATAGGGGATCATGGGGTCCCTGTATCCTTGCCCACACTCAAAAAAGCCTATAAAAAAAGGGCCCCCTACTGACCCCGGGCAGTGCCCTCCTGCCCAACTCTCTGAATTGTGCTCTCCTGCCCCCAGTATTGTGCCCTCCTGCCCCCCCCATACTCTGTCCTCCTGACCCCCCTGTACTGTACCCCTCTAGACCCCCCCTGTACTGTGTCCTCTTGCCGTATCTGAATTGTGCTCTCCTGCCCCTCTATGCCCTCCTGCCCCCTTTGCACTGGGCTCTCCTGCGCCCCCTGCCCTCCTGCTCCCTCTGCACTGTGCTCCCCTGCCCAACTCTCTGAATTGTGCTCTCCTGCCCCCAGTATTGTGCCCTCCTGCCCCCCCCCCCCGTACTGTGTCCTCCTGACCCTCCTGTGCTGTGCCCTCCTGACCCTCCCATACTGTGCCCTCCTGACCCCTCTGTACTGTGCCCTCCTGACCACACTGTATTGTGCCCTCCTGACCCTTCTGACCCCCCCATACTGTGCCCTCCTGACCCACCAGTATTGTGCCCTCCTGACCCCCCTGTACTGTGACCTCTTGACCTCTCTGTAATGTGCCATCCTGACCCTTCTGACCCCCCCCAGTACTGTGCCCTCCTTACCCCCTCAACTTTGCCCCTCTGACCCCCCTGTACTGTGCCCTTTTGACCCTTCTGTAATGTGCCCCCCTGATCCTTCTGACCTCTCCATACTGTGCCCTCCTGACCCCCCCTGTACTGTGCCCTCTTGATCCCTCTGTAATGTGCCCTCCTGGCCCCCCCCCCGTACTGTACCCTCCTGACCCTCCTGTACTGTGCCCTCCTGACCCTCCCCCATCCTGTGCCCCGCTGATCCCCCCCCCCCATACTGTGCCCTTCTGACACCCTTCCCTCTGTTCTACCGACTGTTTATATTGTTTGGATATTTGTGTTGATTAGTCTTTGATTTCTGGCACGTTTTCTTGTTTAAAATCAATTTTACTGAAAGTTCTAATAAATATCTGTTTAATTCTAGCAACTATTTAGACTTTAATTCCTGAGAGTGGGTGTGTAAATTGGGGTGGGCTTGTAGGGGCCCCAGTGCATTACTTTGCCCAGGGGGTCCACGATGCTATAAGAATGTTTGAGGGTAAGCATGTCCCATAGGGATCAGGGGCGGACTGACCATTTGGAAACTCAGGCACTACCCGAGGACCCAGGGTCAGTAGGGGGCCCCATGAGATGCCCCTGGTACCTTTTTCATAGGCTATTTTGAGTTTGGGCAAGGACACAGGGGCCCCATGATCCCCTATTGCCCGGGGGCCCCATGAGTTGTCACCCACCCCTGATAGGGACTGTAGATTGTAAGCTCCTTGGGCAGGGACTGATGCGAATGTATAATATGATGTAAAGTGCCCTCTAAATTGAGGCCACTATATAAATACACGTTAACAGTTCCTCGTTTTGCAAAAAATATTGGAAATAAAAATGGCAACATAGTATTTGATTTAAAAAACGCCATAAGATCCGTCAGAAGGACGACGCGTGCCGCGTACACCGCATCATCGGAAAAGGAAGGTATATAAAGTCCGCGAGCAGCCGAGAGCAGTTCATTTAATAGGAGCCGTCCTGAGTTTCTTGGTCAGAGAAAAAGAGTGAGCGAGGCGGCTTGTGTCCTGAAGACTCCGTGATTAATGTCACATCTTGTGTCGGATTATTACATCCCAGCCCGAGATTGCTACCAGGGGATACGCGGCTTAGCAAGGCGCGCAAATAAAACTGGACCACACTTTTTTTTTTTTTCAGCCAAGGAGGAGAGCGCGGGCATTTTTCTGGTGTAAAAAAACGAAAACCGGTGAGCAAAGTCAAATGTTTGCACAACGTCTATATAACAAATATACGAGGACGGAGTCCTTGTTCCTCATCTGTTGACATTGCTATGGACATAAATATTGGATCCCTTCTGTTCCAATTTTGGGAACGTGATAAGGATTTACAAAATTTAAAAGGGCCTGCACATTGGTTCGAAATGAGCGCGCACACGGCACATGGCTGCACCTGCTGGGCGTTCTCGTCGCTTTACGGAATAAAGGGAGCCGACGCAGTTACGATATGTACAATGGCGTACAACCATACACCCTACTGGACTGGCAAGCCGATGTGTTTCGGAGACGTACCGCCTTCCTCAGAGCTTGTGCACCTCCGAAACGCGTCAGCTTGCCAGTTGTATGAACAATCAATTGTTGGTAATGCACTAGGCCAGGGCTTGAAATTTTCGCTCGCCAAATGCAAGGGGAAATCCTTTTGTGGCGAGCACAGATGGAGCGGGTGGCTTGCAATGCGATCCCCAGGCCCCGAGGATCGATTTGCGTTCCACTTGCGTTCCAAGCATTGTTGTGAAGCCATCTTCCGGTTTCCAACTTCTGGTTTCTTCTTCGCTGCAGTGAGGGACACGAGGAGATGCCCGCTCTCCACCGCCTTGGGGACACCAGGCCCGCTCTCCACAGCCTTGGGGACACCAGGCCCGCTCTCCACCGCCTTGGGGGACACCAGGCCCGCTCTCCACCGCCTTGGGGGACACCAGGCCCGCTCTCCACCGCCTTGGGGGACACCAGGCCCGCTCTCCACCGCCTTGGGGGACACCAGGCCCGCTCTCCACCGCCTTGGGGGACACAAGGCGGACCTGGGCAAGGTTGGGTGGGGCAACTGGTGGAGAGTAAGGTTTGTGCCTGGTTAGTAGGTCTAGACTCAAAATTTTAATCCCTGCACTAGACGCATGCACCCTCCTGTTTGTTCTCTTTTTGTTTATACAAGATTTCCCCATCTGAGGAGGGCTGCATCAACTATACATTTCAGGTGGAGTTCATGGTCCATCATACATCGTTCATCCCACATCACTTGCCGTCTTCATAGCTTATCAACCAAACCGCTCTCTTCGATCCTCCCAAGACCTTCTGCTCTCCAGTTCCCGTGTCACCTCCTCCCATGCTTGCCCACAGGACTTCCCCCGAGCTTCTCCCATTCTATGGAACTCCCTACCCCAATCGATATCCCTATCTCCTAATCTATCCACCTTTAGCCGATCCCTGAAAACCCTTCTCTTTAACCACTTGCCTACCGGGCACTTATACCCCCCTTCCTGCCCAGGCCAATTTTCAGCTTTCAGTGCTCTCATATTTTGAATGACAATTGCGCAGTCATGCAACACTGTACACAAACAAAATTTTTATTGTTTGTTTTTTAGAGCTTTCTTTAGGTGGTATTTAATCCCTACTGGGGTTTTTTTTATTTTTTTGCTAAATAAACTAAAAAACAAAAAAGAAAATTTTGAAAAAAAAAAAAAGTTTTTCTTAGTTTCTGTTATAAAATTTTGTAAATAAGTAACTTTTCTCATATAGCCAGCTATGCGAACAATAAATTGTTGGTAATTCAATGGGCCCTTGCGCCCTCCTGTTTGTTTTCTTGGTAGTTTGTACAAGATTTCCCCATCTGAGGAGCGCTGCATCAATTATACATTTCAGGTGGAGTTCATGGTCCATCATACATCGTTCATCACACATCACTTTCTGCCTTCATAGCCTATCAAACAAACCGCTCTCTTCGATGCTCCCAATACCTTCTGCTCTCTAGTTCCTGTGTCACCTCCTCCCATGCTCGCCTTCAGGACTTCTCCCGAGCTTCTCCCATCCTATGGAACTCCCTACCCCAATCTGTCCGGCTGTCTCCTAATCTATCCACCTTTAGAGGATCCCTCAAAACTTCTCTCTTTAAAGAAGTCTATCCTGCCTCTAACTAGTAAACCGCCTTTTATTTCCTCCATCAGCCTCATCCCCCCACAGCTATTACCTTTTCTATCACTTGACCAGGGGGACAACTCATGGGGCCCCCGAGCAATAGGGGATCATGGGGCCCCTGTGTCCTTGCCCAAACTCAAAAAAGCTTATGAAAAAGGTACCATGGGCATCTCATGGAACCCTCTACTGACCCCGGGCCCTCGGGCAGTGCCCAAGTTTCAAAATGGTCAGTCCACCCCTGCACTCAACCCTTCCTCCTAGATTGTAAGCTCTGAGGATCAGGGCCCTCTGTTTCCTCTTGTACCAAAATTGTATTGTAACTCTGTCTGCCTTCATTTTGTACAGCGCTGCCATACTGTTGGCGCCATATAAATCCTGTATAATAATAGCCTTTGGTGGATCTCCGAGTGCTGATCGAGTTCTCTCGTGTGCATTCACTTCAATGGCCTGGCCTATGTGCGTTTGTTGCCCAAAAGCTCCTTTTTGGGCGACAAGCTTTGCACGATTTTTAAGGGTGCATATTGGTCGCGATTGCTGCCAGATTTTGTCGAGCGATAATCGCGGCAAAGTGCGAATGGCTCCAAGGTGGAACCAAAGGCCTAGACCTGTGCCAACATCGACACCTTCTTCTGAGTGGCAGTCTTTGGGGCTCTTGATTGGCTGGCGGGGAATGGCGCATACGCAGGAGGTCATCATTCCGGCACTCCGAGATTTTCCTGGTGCTGCAAGCTCAGCTGTGTTTGACTGGGCTATTATACCCCGGAGGAGGCGGTGGCAAGGGCTGGCTGATTATGTAACCACTGTGATTGGCTGTCACAGTGGTCACATGATCCAGAGCAGGTTCCATTGGCTAGAGACTGGAAGATTATTGCTAGAGACCGGAAGCTGTCTTTGACCGGGAGCTGTCTTTGACCGGGAGCACGCTCTCCACACAGAAATCTCTGCTTCCCGTGGATGCATGAGCATGCCGTGTGGGCGGTATAGCCCGTCCTTTTTGCCACCGCACATATGCATTGCAAGGACACCAACAGGCAGGGGGGGACTGACCATTCGAGCACTGTCCGAGGGCCCGGGGTCAGTAGGGGGCCCCATGAAATGCACCAGTACCTTTTTTATAGGCTTTCTTTGGGTGTGCTTTGATTTGAGCAAGGACACAGGGGCCCCATGATCCCATATTGCCCGGGGGCCCCATGAATTGTCAGTCCGCCCCTGCCAACAGGTTAAATATATAACACTTGCCGCAATTACGCTCCCAAGTCATCGGTATGCATGGACACCTAGTACATGGCCACCCTGTCTGGAGTCCTGGTCACTGGGGCCAGCGGTGTGCCCAAAGGTTCCTCCACCAAGTAGACGTAGTCACCTGGGACAGGAAACATGTTGCTCGCTGGATTCCCACCTCTCAGGACCGCTCAGCAACAGTATATTCTATTCTTGTTCTTGGATTCAGACGCGCTTTAACGAAGTGAGATGTAAATGGTCGAACGTTTCCCGTCATGAGTAGGTGGAAAGAGTTCTTTATGAGAGGAGTGCAGAACAAATATCCCTTCATCCTGCGAGCCGCCTAAGGTCACATCCAGTCCAAGGCAATCTAATATTTTATGTACACTTTCATGAGCTGCATTTGAAATATTTTAGAGGGTTTGAAAAGCTTTGTCGTGAAGTATATTTTTTTTCACGCTAACTTTGTTTCTTCCCAGTTCCTGCAAATCGAATCTCATAAAACACACAGAAGCATGGCGGACAGCAGGAATGAAATACCGAGCGAGGTAGGAGGAGAAAAGAAACAGACTTCACTGGATGGGAACCTCCAGAAGAAGTCACCAAAGACACTTACCTGGAATGTATCTGGACCAAGGGCCCCAGAGGGTCATGGGAACCTCTGAAGTCACTTATCTGCCCACGTTAGGGCCAGGGACCCCAGTGGGTTATGGGAACAACTGAGGACATTCCCCTGCCCTCGGTCAAGACCAGGGGCCCCAAAGGGCTAAAGCAACCTCTAAAGATGTTGACCTGGCCTGTGTCAAGGCCATGGGCCTTGGAGGGTTATAGGAAACTCTGAAGACACTTACCTGCCCTGTAGAAGGGCCAGAAGCCCCAGATGATTATGGCAACCTCTGAAGACATTCACCAGCCCTGCGTCAAGGCCAGGGGCCCCAGAGGGTTATGAAAACCTCTGAAGACATTCACTTGTCCTGTGTTAGGGATAGGGGCCTCAAAGAGATATGGGAACCTCTGAAGAAATTCATGTATCTGGGCCTCCGTAAGAAGTCACCAGAGACACTTACCTGGCATGTATCTGGGCCAAAGGCCCCAGAGAGTCATGGGAACCTCTGAAGTCACTTATCTGCCCACGTTAGGGCCAGGGACCCCAGTGGGTTATGGGAACAACTGAAGACATTCCCCTGCCCTCGGTCAAGACCAGGGGCCCCAAAGGGCTATAGCAACCTCTGAAGATGTTGACCTGCCCTGTGTCAAGGCCATGGGCCTTGGAGGGTTATAGGAAACTCTGAAGACACTTACCTGCCCTGTAGAAGGGCCAGAAGCCCCAGATGATTATGGCAACCTATGAAAACATTCACCAGCCCTGCGTCAAGGCCAGGGGCCCCAGAGGGTTATGAAAACCTCTGAAGACATTCACTTGTCCTGTGTTAGGGATAGGGGCCTCAAAGAGATATGGGAACCTCTGAAGACATTCATGTATCTGGGCCTCCGTAAGAAATCACCAGAGACACTTACCTGGGCCAAAGGCCCCAGAGGGTCATGGGAACCTCTGAAGTCACTTATCTGCCCACGTTAGGGCTAGGGACCCCAGTGGGTTATGGGAACAACTGAGGACATTCCCCTGCCCTCGGTCAAGACCAGGGGCCCCAAAGGGCTAAAGCAACCTCTGAAGATGTTGACCTGGCCTGTGTCAAGGCCATGGGCCTTGGAGGGTTATAGGAAACTCTGAAGACACTTACCTGCCCTGTAGAAGGGCCAGAAGCCCCAGATGATTATGGCAACCTCTGAAGACATTCACCAGCCCTTTGTCAAGCCCATGGGCCCCGGAGGGTTATGGGATACTCTGAAGACATTCCCCGGTTTTGGACCAGGACCAAGGCCCCAGAGGGTTTTGGGAACATGTTCAACTGCTCTATGCCAGGCCCAGGGCCTCAGAGGGTTATGGGTCTGAAGGGACCCATAGACATGGGGAACGATTGTTTATTACATTGCAATTTAATGTGTATACAATGTTTTTTATTATTATTATAAATACACCCACATAGAGGAAGACGCAGCTGGCCGACTCAATCATCACATGTTTATGTGTTTAAACAGCAAGACGTTCCCAATCCTTCCTATTCTGTTCCCTCGAGGTCTCTCTCCATTTTGATAAACGAATGGAAGCCGTTCATAAACGTCTCTACAGATCATACTCTATCTACGAATAAAGAAGATTTTAGGATCCAATCTCCCCGCAGCGTGTGCATTGAGTGCAGGTGAATTCACGTGTCTAGCATCTGGCGGGCAGAATGTTGAGGGCTAATGTCAGAAATCATGGGGCCCTTGCAGCCTACCTCACAGGCCATCTGAGCTGCTAACCCTAAGGCTCAGGGGCCACAGGGTGATCCATTCCAGTAATTGAGCCCCCTGCTGCTCCAGTGAACTGCCTGCACCATAAAGATGATCAAGCCCCTCTTGTTGAATGTATGGGGCCCGGCCCCCTTACAGGAGGGCCTGAAGAAATGTTGAGGAACGCTGATCTGAGGAGGTAAGTCCCCACCGATGTATTATTTGTATTTTTGTCTTTATTGGGATAATTGGAGGATTTGTCTATATCAGTAATGCAGGCCATAGACGGGTCGAAAACCGGCCATTTTAAAAAAAACGAAAAATCGATTGTTCAATCGGCCAACGTTACCACCAACGGTAAAAATAAATAAATAAATAAAAAATCGACTGATTATCGTCCCATCTACAGCCGGCATTTAATTACTTCTGTCCCTTGCAGAGAGCTCCGCTATTATATTTTACATGAAAAAGTCTTGCGGTTGCAACAATGTATCTATTTGTATCCATTTCAGATACAGATGTTTTTATTTGGATACAAATAGATACATTGTTGCAACCGCAAGACTTTTCATATAAAATATAATAGCGGACTGGAATTCTTCTGCTTTTTTCTTTTTCTTCTTCTTGCAGGTCACGGCTCATGCGCAGATTTTTTATCAGTAAAACAATCGGCCGATTTGCCCATCATTGCCAGGAAAATCGGCCGGTCAAAATGGGCCGTGAATTTTCCAACTTTACCGATAAAAAAAATGTGCCAAATCCCCGAAAAACGGCCCACCAATTAACCCACTACTGGTGCGAAAATTGCCAATTTTTTTTCTCGCCTGAAAAATAGGCCGATTTTCGACCTGTCTATGGCCAGCATAAGGCTGCTCTTATTTTGATGCTTTCTTCCTCTTATTTTGTGCCGTGGACCTCACTTTCCCTTATAATGTATATAGTTGACCTGAAAACTGGAAGGGATTTTTTTTTCCCCTCATTTTATCTTTAGTTTTACTGTCAGATTTTACATCCATTAGCACAGTGGTCTCCTAACTGCAGCCCGGGGCCAGATGTGGCCCTTTGCCTGCCTTTATCTGGCCCTTGGGGCACTATTCTATCTGCTAACTTCAACAATGGGGCATGATTCCCATCACTGACATCAACAATGAGATACTATTCTGCCCACTGACTCTAATGATAGGGCACAATTCCTCCCACTGACACCAATGATGGGGCATTGTTCCTCCCAATGACACCAATGATGGGGCACTATTCCTCCCAATGACACCAATGATGGGGCACTATTCCTCCCAATGACACCAATGATGGGGCACTATTCCTCCCACTGACACCAATGATGGGGCACAATTCCTCCCACTGACACCAATGATGGGGCACTATTCCTCCCACTGACACCAATGATGGGGCATTATTCCCCCCACTGACACCAATGATGGGGCACTATTCCTCCCACTGACACCAATGATGGGGCACTATTCCTCCCACTGACACCAATGATGGGGCACTGTTCCTCCCAATGACACCAATGATGGGGCACTATTCCTCCCAATGACACCAATGATGGGGCACTATTCCTCCCAATGACACCAATGATGGGGCACTATTCCTCCCAATGACACCAATGATGGGGCACTATTCCTCCCACTGACACCAATGATGGGGCACAATTCCTCCCAATGACACCAATGATGGGGCACTATTCCTCCCACTGACACCAATGATGGGGCACTATTCCTCCCACTGACACCAATGATGGGACACTATTCCTCCCACTGACACCAACGATGGGAAACTATTCCTGCCCCTGACACCAACGATGGGACACAATTGATTCCTGTGATACCGACGATGGGACACTATTCCTCCCACTGATACCAATGATGGGACACTATTCCTCCCACTGACACCAATGATGGGGCACTATTCCTCCCACTGACACCAATGATGGGACACTATTCCTCCCACTGACACCAATGATGGGGCACTGTTTCTCCCACCGACACAAACAATGGGGCACTATTCCTCCCACTGACAGCAACAATGGGACACTCTACCACCCACTAAAACCAATGATGGGACACTACTCCTCCCACTGACACTAATGATGGGGTGCTTTTCCACCCACTGACACCAACAATGGGACAAAATTGATTCCTCTGACACCGACGGGGCACTATTCCTCCCAATAACTCCAACGATGGGGCACTATTCTTCCTAAAGACACTAACAATGGGACACACTTCCCCGCACTGACACCAATGATGAGACACACTTCCTCCAAGTGACACCACAACGAAGCATTATTCCTCCCAATGACACCAACAACGGGGCACTGTTCCCTCCACTGACACCAACGATGGGTCCATGTTTGCTCCCACTAATACCAGGACATTTTCTACTCCTGCCGGTTCACAATCCTGGCCTCCTACAGTTTGCGGGACAGCAAACCGGGGCCTTTTTAGCACATCATGGCGTAGTAAGGGTAGAATACAACTTTCACACGTCACGCGGCACTTAAAACGGTATCTGTCCGTTGCATCCCAACGTTTGAATATCCACGGGAACGGAACATGTCAGAGGCTGTAGAACCCGGACCTGTGGCCCCCCGGTCTTCCAGTTTCCACGTCTTTCTCTCTCTCTCTATAATGGGATTTTTTTTTTTTTTTTGCACGCTCGCCCTGCACACTGCGCTCTTTTATTCCGGGACGCAGCTCTGCCATCTGCTGGTCCGACGGGGGGAAAAAAAAAAAAAAAAACCACAGGAATCCTTTTGGCTCATTCTGCATTCCGATAATTAGACACCAGAAAATGAGGTTTATTCTAAGCAGGTTGATGCAGCTTCGCAGGTTTGCATTTATAGGTTAGAATTTACAGATGGCGTTCAGGCTCACAGCAGAAATGCTGCGTCACAACACATTTTTTTTTCTGCCTGCGCAGGCTGCCGCTGTGTTGTTTTAATATATGCTCGGCTAGTTATACACCGTTTTAATTATTTGGTGACATGCATTTTATCACAATACATCCCTCCCTCCTCATTTTTTTTTGCTTGCCTTTTTTTTTCCCACCTTGTTCTGCTTATCAGAAATTAATAGCAACACGGGAAGAGCAATTACGGAAGAGAAACGTGCACTCGGCGGCAATTGGAATTAGCTGGAGGACAAAAAAAACAAAAAAAAAAAAAACATCTTTTATAAATGTAACCGGCTAGAAAAGGTCATAGTTATAGCAATGGCGGGAGGATTGGGGGTTTCCCCATTTGGAGGGTGATCAAACTTTTTATTGTTACTGCCCCCTCGCAAGGTGTTATTCAAAGTTGAACTCCGGGAAAAGCGAATGTCTAAACCCATTGGACACGTGTCTTCTTCTTGAGTCTCGGTGTGCTTTGTGTATTTCTTCAAAATCTGTGCAGTAATCCAGCGTGAGACTTTCTGGGATAAAGACCGCTTGCTGCTGCTCGCTCTCCTTCTGCAGCAGGGGCGGACTGACAACTCATGGGGCCCCCAGGCAATAGGGGATCATGGGGTCCCTGTGTCTTTGCCCACACTCAAAAATGCCTATTAAAAAAAGGTACCAGGGGCATTTAATGGGGCCCTCTACTGACCCCGGGGCCCTCGGGCAGTGCCCAAGTGTTCGAATGGTCTGTCTACCCCTGTTTTGCAGGGTGACTGGTCTAGTTCCCGCCCGCTCCTGAAGGTCATTTGCAAAAGGGTGTCGGTGCTCAAGCGTGCAGGACGAATGTCACAAGCACTCGTCCATCCTTGATTAATTCCGACTGTATTTTACCAATATGGTGATTTCCTATGATGGTCGGCACCATCTGGTGGCCATAATGAGGCATTGCTGCGATATGGCCACCAGATAGAGCTGATGGTCAAATGAAATCGCTGTGTTTAAAGGGCAAGTTCACCTTTTCATGAAAAAAAAAAATGAACGAACTCCAAATAGCACTGTGAGGGACAGTAAGTGGGTGGGGCCTGCTGGGTCCCTCTCACAGCTCTACTCACTGGACAGTCTATGTACAGCACAAGGATGATGTCACTGATACATTTACAAGGTCATATCTGGGTTTCCAAAGACATTTGGTGCACACAAAGTGGATCGCTATCCTTTGTGACTATTGAGGCTAAAGATTTAATTCTGGATAAATGGTTTAAAGACAAAATGCAAGGTAGGATTGATCGCTGGTGTGGCTTCCTTCGATGCCTATAGACAAGTCATTATAATAGAAATGAGTTGGGTGGCTTCCTTCAATACCTATAGACAAGCCATTGTAAGAGTGATGAGTGGGGTGGCTTCCTTCGATACCTATAGACAAGCCATTGTAAGAGTGATGAGTGGGGTGGCTTCCTTCGATACCTATAGACAAGCCATGGTAGTAGAAATGAGTGGGGTGGCTTCCTTCGATACCTATAGACAAGCCATGGTAGTAGAAATGAGTGGTTTGGCTTCCTTCGATACCTATAGACAAGTCATGGCAAGAGTGATGAGTGGGGTGGCTTCCTTCGATACCTATAGACAAGCCATTGTAAGAGTGATGCGTGGTGTGGCTTCCTTCGATACCTATAGACAAGTCATTGTAATAGGAATGAGTCGGGTGGCTTCCTTCAATACCTATAGACAAGTCATGGCAAGAGTGGTGAGTGGGGTGGCTTCCTTCGATACCTATAGACAAGTCATTGTAAGAGTGATGAGTGGGGTGGCTTCCTTCGATACCTATAGACAAGTCATTGTAAGAGTGATGAGTGGGGTGGCTTCCTTCGCTGCCTATAGACAAGTCATGGTAGTAGAAATGAGTGGGGTGGCTTCCTTCGCTGCCTATAGACAAGTCATGGTAGTAGAAATGAGTGGGGTGGCTTCCTTCGATACCTATAGACAAGCCATTGTAAGAGTGATGAGTGGGGTGGCTTCCTTCGATACCTATAGACAAGTCATTGTAAGAGTGATGAGTGGGGTGGCTTCCTTCGATACCTATAGACAAGCCATTGTAAGAGTGATAAGTGGGGTGGCTTCCTTCGATACCTATAGACAAGTCATTGTAAGAGTGATGAGTGGGGTGGCTTCCTTCGCTGCCTATAGACAAGCCATGGTAGTAGAAATGAGTGGGGTGGCTTCCTTCGATACCTATAGACAAGCCATTGTAAGAGTGATGAGTGGGGTGGCTTCCTTCGATGCCTACAGACAAGTTATGGTAGTAGAAATGAGTTGGGTGGCTTCCTTCGATACCTATAGACAAGTCATTGTAAGAGTGATGAGTGGGGTGGCTTCCTTTGATACCTATAGACAAGCCATTGTAAGAGTGATGAGTGGGGTGGCTTCCTTCGATACCTATAGACAAGTCATTGTAAGAGTGATGAGTGGGGTGGCTTCCTTCAATACCTATAGACAAGTCATGGTAATTGCGATGAGTGGGGTGGCTTCCTTCGATACCTATAGACAAGTCATGGTAATTGTGATGAGTGGGGTGGCTTAATTCGATACCTATTGACAAGTCATGGTAATTGCAATGAGTAGGGTGGCTTCCTTCGATACCTATAGACAAGTCATTGTAAGAGTGATGAGTGGGGTGGCTTCCTTCGATACCTTTAGACAAGCCATTGTAAGAGTGATGCATGGGGTGGCTTCCTTTGATGCCTATAAACAAGCTATGCTTTAAGTGATGAGTGGCCTGGATTTCTTTAATGCCTATAAACAAATCATGGTAATAGTGAGGAGTGAGGTGGCTTCCTTCGATACCTATAGACAAACCATAATAAGAGTGATGAGTGGGCTTTCTTCCTTCGATACCTATAGACAAGTCATGGTAATTGCAATGAGTAGGGTGGCTTCCTTTGATACCTATAGACAAGTCATGGTAATTGTGATGAGTGGGGTGGCTTTCTTCAACGCCTATAGACAAGTCATGGTAAGAATGATAAGTGGGCTGGCTTCCTTAGAAACCTATAGACAAGTCATGGTAAATGTAATGAAAAGGGTGGCTTACTTCAATATCTATAGACAAGTCATGGTAAGAGTGGTGAGTGGGCTGGCTTCCTTCAATGCCTGTAGACAAGTCATGGTAAGAGTGGTGAGTGGGCTGGCTTCCTTCAATGCCTATAGACAAGTCATGGTAAGAGTGGTGAGTGGGCTGGCTTCCTTCAATGCCTATAGATAAGTCATGGTAAGAGTGATGAGTGGAGTGGTGTCCTTCAATGCCTATAGACAAGCCATGGTAATAGTGATGAGTGGGCCAGCATCCTTCAATACCTTTAGATAAGCCATGGTAAGAGTAATGAATAGGGTGGCTTCCTTCGATAGCTTTAGACAAGCCATGGTAAGAGTGATGAGTGGGCTGGCTTCCTTTGATACCTATAGACAAGCCATGGTAAGAGTGATGAATAGGGTGGCTTCCTTCGATATACATAGACAAATCATGGTAAGAGTGATGAGTGGGCTGGCTTCCTTTGATACCTATAGACAAGCCATGGTAAGAGTGATGAGTGGGCTGGCTTCCTTTGATACCTATAGACAAGCCATGGTAAGAGTGATGAGTGGGCTGGCTTCCTTCGATATACATAGACAAATCATGGTAAGAGTGATGAGTGGGCTGGCTTCCTTCAATATCCATAGACAAATCATGGTAAGAGTGATGAGTGGAGTGATGTCCTTCAATGCCTATAGGCAAGCCATGGTAAGAGTGATGCAAAACAAGCACGCTGGCTGAACTAAGCAGTGCCGCTACAGTGCTCTTTTCAGGAACTCATGCTTGACGAAGAAAAGATGAAATATTCCCTTCCACCGATATGGTTTTGCCTGGACTCAAGTTCTCAGCATGATGAGAACATCTCTAAAGGACATGTAACGAAATGGTAATTTCCATATAATCAAGCAACGGCCCTTCAAGAGAATTATTTAATCTCCCCCTCTGCTCTGTGTGCACATCCTTCTGCTTATGATAATCTGTATTGAAAGCTGAAGATGCGATAAACATTCTTATCCCTTTTAATCCTTTAGATTTTATCACTTAAGGCTGATTACTGGTCTGTGTTCACCGTAACACCGGTGGTGGTCATGGTGGCAGGACAAAGTCGATCACTCGCATTCAATATTGGTTCTTTTCTTATCCAAAAAGATAGGAAGACGAACGGCGAATTCAGCATGGGAAGCACGCTAAACAACTTCCAGAGATGTACAGACTTCCCTGGGAGAGTGAAAGACATTTCTGGTTGCTTGCCATATCTCCACCTAAATGAGATGATAGAATATCAATAGACGCTATACACAATTGTACTTATGTAAATGGAGTCTGCATTGTATTTCTAATAAACGTTTTCCCTGCGTTGTTACCGTAAAGTCTACCTGACCCTCATTTTTAATGCAATTTTCATATTTTTGATCTTGTGTATGTCTTGCGAGGAACTGGCTGGCAGGATTGGAGATGGTGTATGCGACACCCGGGTTCCTAATCAGTGCTGGGACAAGGTCATCTAGCACCCAGGGCAAAGATGCCAAACAGCGCCCCCCCAAAAGAAATGTATGAGCATTGTGTCAGCAAAAATCTGCTCCCTCAACCCCCCCAAAAAATTCAAGCACTATAGGGAGGCTATAGAGGGCTATGGGATCGCAGGGGCAGGAGCAGTGGTGCATTTAGGTTTTGTGCTGCCCTAGGCAACACAAAGATTGTCTGCCCCCACAGACACGAACCAACACCACCACCCCCCTTCCCCCCTCTCATGGAGAGAGCCTGACATTGACCAACAAAACCCCTGCCCCCCACCTGGGAGAGCCTTCCACCAAACCTCCCTGGCGATAGAGAGAAAGATTCTCATCTTCACAGCTCTGGACATCCCCGGGAACGAGAGTCAGGCTCTACGTACACCATCAAGCAGCCCACATCCCCTCTCGGATCCCACCTGGTTCCCATGAGGGCTGAACGAAGAAAACTTAGCAGCTCAGGGGGAGCTGCTGTACTAACTATCCAATGTTAGTACAGCGATCTCCCCCTCTGTGATATTGTGTTCTGACCTGGGGGGGGGTGCCCCCATGCCTCCAGAAGCCATTGGCCGATTGGCAGACCTTTTCCAGGAATGCCTCCTCAACAGAAGCTTCTGTAGGACCGGCTGCCATACACACGGGCGTTTTCTATTGGACCAGCCAATGCCGCCCAACATTCGTCCCACATGTACAAGGTGTAGCACCCTCCTAGTCAGCTAGAGGGAGCTAGACTCCAATTGTTGGCAAGGAGGGCAGCCTGGGTGTGATAGCTAGCAGGGGTAAAACTTTGGTCAGAACTGGGAGGCTCTGCAGACCAGCCCTCTGGAAATTCAATCTGCTCTAGAACTTTCGAGAAAGGTCTAGTAGCAGTGGGTGGATATGAAAGGCTGATCTGCACTTTTGAAGGATCCTGGTAAATCCCAAACAGGAGGCTTGGCAAGGGGCCAGGGCAACCCTTAAATTGAGAGAGCCTGCTCAGCAGCAGGAGTTTGGGTGGAAGATAGAGATGATGTAAGGCTGGAGAGAGGAGCCTGGAGATGGGGCCCAGATGAGAGAGGAGCCTGGAGATGGGGCCCAGATGGGAGAAGAGTTCACCTAAAGACAGTGGAGCTTGAAAGAACAAAAGCTCAGGACCGTTACCGCCCCCCAAGTGTGAGGACCACCTGTGTAGCAGTGAAGGAGCGGCCCAGCTAAAAGGCCTGGTAGAAGCCACCAACCCACCAGCAGCACAGGTAATTGACTGAGTGAGTAGACTTGCACCCCTTGGGCCAGACCGGGTAAGGAGGCATTCTGGTGGTGAGCTGGATTAGTCTGCCACCTAGGACTGTTTCACCAAATTTGTGACAGACACCGGATCCCAGCCCAGGGATTCCTCCAGACAGACGGAAGGATTTATCTGGGGTCTGGAGTGGTACTGCAGGAGATTCTGGCTAGCTCTCCAATAGAGGATGTTTTGTAAAGACTTGTAAATAGTTCCAGGAAGTTGTCCCGGTTTCTTGGTACCATTGGGCACCCAATACACTCCCTATCCCTTCCAATTGGAAATTCCCCTAATAAAACTCAAAAACTAAGCTCAGAGACCAGTTACTGATTCCTGGATACAAGTCTAGTGTGAAAATGCATGTTGCCTGGCTGTGCAGGACTACAGGTGGAGCAACGCCTAAGGGGGTAGTGCTACATAGGCTTTATCCCAAAACCACAACCCCCCCTCCCTGAAATGTCCCCTTGAGCGTCTGATGTCAGGCCACACGGACAGTCCTCACCATCCCTGTAATTAAAACACAGAAGGAGTCAAGTTTGATGGTCGCGAGTGGCGGACAAAGGTCATTTTCATGTTCTCTCCTTCCACTTAGGAGGAATTATTGTATGCATGGCTGTCTGACATTTGTAAAATTGGGATCACCATGGTGAGGTTTTAATGAAGATATCACAGGACGGTTGCTGACATGCTGACACAGTGCTTTCTACAGACTAATTTGTACAAAACACCGAGCAACTGGGCCAGTAATGATAAAATCAATGCAGTTGTTTATATTAAAACCTTCATCATGTACAGCTGACCATGGACTACAAACCCTATGAATGTGCCAAAATACCTGAAAATCGTTAATGATTCCTCAAGGATTCTTCAGGTCCAGATTCAAAGACCGAAGGACTGAGAAGAAGGAATACATGACTGTCTGTTCTCCGAATGCTTCGGGGGATGGAGCTTTCTGAATCTAACAGCATCTGCTGAGCCAGGGAGTTCTGGTGGATGAAATATCCAAAAACATGCAATGTGTGATCCCACCGGCTTAAGATTGCCCTTCTGGATGGCCATCTTCTTCCCAGCATGACCACCAACACATACAACACTCATTCCGGCTCTTCTTCATACCTGGCTACCAGCATACATACAAAATAAAGTTTGGCCTCTGACTTTTGAGACTGTTCCTCCACAATGGACACTTGCCATCTGGCTCCTTAAGGTGTATATAAAAGCTAAACATTTTTTAGATGGCGGGAGGCAGGGTGCCTAGGAGGGGGATTCCTCCCTTTGGAAAAACGTCCTTTGACTTCCTGGTCAGGTCTACAGGACAAGAAGTGAAGGGAAATCACCCCCAAACAGAACACGGACTCTTCCCTGCTCTATCCAAAGCTAAAACAAATGATTTGGCTTTACTTTAGGAGACAGGCAGGTAGGACTACTTGGCCCCCGAATTCCAAAGACCCAAACCTCTTTTCTGCTGTACAGCCACCCTCGTAAAAGGGCACAACATTTTCAAAAGTGTGAATTTTAGAGCCTAAGATTACAGCTTTTCCAAAGTTTGAAATTTTTTTCACAATGGTTGAGCTCTACTCTGGTGATCTCTACTAGCTTCTGGGTCCCGTGCCGGGCAGCTGCCCTGCTGCATTCTGAACACAGGATGTTGGTCGTTTGGCACCAGCGCCATTCAGAGAACGCTTTGCATCCTTTCAGTGGATGGAAAGCATTCTTTGGATGGAGAAGTGGGGCGATGAAATCACGTGCTCCACCTTGTCCAGTCAATGAGAGCAACTGGGCCAGTAATGATAAAATCAATGCAGTTGTTTATATTAAAACCTTCATCATGTACAGCTAACCATGGACTACAAACCCTATGAATGTGCCAAAATACCTGAAAATCATTAATGATTCCTCAAGGATTCTTCAGGTCCAGATTCAAAGACCGAAGGATTGAGAAGAAGGAATACATGACTGTCTGTTCTCCGAATTCTTCGGGGGATGGAGCTTTCTGAATCTAACAGAATCTGCTGAGCCAGGGAGTTCTGGGGGATGAAATATCCAAAAACATGCAATGTGTGATCCCACCAGCTTAATATTGACCTTCTGGATGGCCATCTTCTTCCCAGCTTGACCACCAACACATACAACACTCATTCCGACTCTCCTTCATACCTGGCTACCAGCATACAAAGTTAAGGTTGGCCTCTGACTTTTGAGACTGTTCCTCCACAATGGACACTTGCCATCTGGCTCTTTAAAGTGTATATAAAGCTAAACATTTTTTAGATGGCGTGAGGCAGGGTGCCTAGGAGGGGGATTCCTCCCTTTGGAAAAACTTCCTGGTCAGGTCTACAGGACAAAAAGTGAAGGGAATCCCCCCAAACATGGGACTCGGACTCCCTGCTCTATCCAAAGCTAAAACAAACGATTTGGCTTTATTTAGGAGACAGGCAGGTTGGACTACTTGGCCCCTGAATTCCAAAGACCCATACCTCTTTTCTGCTGTACAGCCACCCTCGTAAAAGGGCCACAACATTTTCGAAAGAGTTAATTTTAGAGCCTGAGATTACAGCTTTTCCAAAGTTTGACATTTGTTTCATGACTGATGGACATACAGAATATTGAGGCTTATACTTACCACCTAATCCATAAAAACCACCACCACCCTTCAACCCTCCCCACCAAATAACCACGCGACTCTTTTTTGATGTAAAACCGGCCAAAGCAGCCATTTACCAAAAAACTCTAACATAACACTACTTACAGTACACTCAAATAATAACTGACAGTAATGATCCCAACCGGGTCCAAGGTCTTCGAAGGCACCGATACTCACATCCAAAACTCCAATGAAAAGGCCCCCAGCAGCTACTACACCACCTCGGGGACAATACTACAGTTACGTAGTCCTAGATACAGCCAATGAACTCCCACCTTACCAACGTGACCTTAGAATTGGGAAGGAACACCCATACCTACGATGAGCCCAACCCATAATCCACCAAATTGTCACTCCAGCACCGCCTTCAAAGACCCATCAACCCCTACCGGCTGCCATGACAAAACAAACAGACAAACACCTCAGGACACAAAATGCCCTTCAGGACAAGAAACAAAATCAATGAACCCACACAAAACAAACACAAACACAAAGAACAAACCAGAACCAAAACAGAACAAACAAAACAGCAAAACAAAACAATGAAACAGCTCCAGGGAGGGAGCGCGGGAGAAACCACACCCGGGCTGGCCAGGGGCGGACTGACAACTCATGGGGCCCCTGGGCAATAGGGGATCATGGGGTCCCTGTGTCCTAGCCCAAACTCAAAAAAGCCTATGAAAAAAGTACCAGGGGCATCTCATGGGGCCCCCTACTGACCCAGGGCCCTCGGGCAGAGCCCGAGTTTCCAAATGGTCAGTCCACCCCTGGTGCTGGCACAAGCTCCGACTGACCTCCGACAAGACCCAACCCACCTCCTAGTCTTGGCAAGACCACCCCTCAAGCTTGCATACTCCAATCAGGTAAGTAACCACCCCCTACCTCTTTCATATACTCCCACCCAAACATGTGCTCCACCTCATCTGCACACCCCAGTCATGCTGGCCCTCCTTTTTAGCTTTGCTCAGTCCAGGTTCTGACTCAATGGTTGAGCTCCACTTTAAATACTCCACTCTGGTGATCTCTACTAGCTTCTGGGTCCCATGCCGAGCAGCTGCCCTGCTGCGTTCTGAACACAGGAGGTTGGTCGTTGGGCACCAGCGCCATTCAGAGAATGCTTTGCATCCTTTCAGTGGATGGAAAGCATTCTTTGACTGGACAAGGTGGAGCACGTGACTTCATCGCTACAGAGAGGCACAGGATCTTGTGGAGTAGTTCTGTCCTCCTCTCTGCCACTGACTGCTGAAACAGAGGGGGGAGAAGAGATTACCTCTTAAGCGGCTGCATGGCGAGGTGCAGGATGTGGTGGAGTTCTATCCTCCTTTCTGCTGCCGACTGCTGGAACAGAGGGGGGAGAAAAGACTACCTTCTCAGCAGCTGCACAGAGAGGTGCAGGATCTGGTGGAGGAGTTCTGTCCTCATCTCTGCTACCAACTGATGAAATGGGGGAGGAAAAGACTACCTTCTCAGCAGCTGCACAGAGAGGTGCAGGATCTGGTTGAGCTCTGTCCTCCTCTCTGCTGCCGACAGCTGACACGGAGGGGGGAGAAAAGACTGCCTTCTCAGCAGCTGCACAGAGAGGCGCAGGATCTGTAGGAGGAGTTCTATCCTCCTCTCTGCTGCTGACAGCTGAAACAGAGGGGGGAAGAAAATACTATCTTCTCAGCAGCTACACAGAGAGGAGCAGCATCTGGTGGAAGAGTTCTGTACTCCTCTCTGCTGCTGACTGCTGAAGCAGAGGGGGGAGAAGAGACGATCTCCTCAGTGGCTGCATGGAGAGGTGCAGGATGTGGTGGAGTCCTCTCCTGATTTCTGCTGCCAACTGCTGGAACAGACGGGGGGAGAAAAAGACTACCTTCTCAGCAGCTGCACAGAGAGGTGCAGGATCTGTAGGAGGAGTTCTGTCCTCCTCTCTGCTGCCGACAGCTGAAACGGAGGGGGGAGAAAAGACTGCCTTCTCAGCAGCTGCACAGAGAGGTGCAGGATCCTGTAGAGGAGCTCTGTCCTCCTCTCTGCTGCTGACTGCTGAAGTGGGGAGAAGAGACTAACTTTTGAGCGGCCGCACGGAGAGACGCAGGATCTGGTGGAGGAGCTCTGCCCTCCTCTCTGCTGCCGATTGCTGGAACAGAGGAGGGAGAAAAGACTGCATTCTCAGCAGCTGCACAGAGAGGCGCAGGATCTGGTGGAGGAGTTCTGTTCTCATTTTTGCTACCGACTGATGAAACAGAGGGGGGAGAAAAGACTACCTTCTCAGCGGCTGCAACGAGAGATGCAGGATCTGGTGGAGGAGCGCTGTCCTCCTCTCTAATAAAACAGAGTGGGAGAAGAGACTACCTTTTGAGCGGCTGCACAGAGAGACGCAGGATCTAGTGGAGGAAGTCTGTCCTCTTCTCCACTTCTGACTGCTGAAACAGAGGGGGGAGAAAAGACTACCTTCTCAGCTGCTGCACGGAAAGACGCAGGATCTGGTGGAGGAGCTCTGTCCTCCTCTCTGCTAAAACAGAGTGGGAGAAGAGACTAACTTTTGAGAGGCTGCATGGAGAGACGCAGGATCTAGTGGAGGAACGATGTCCTCCTTTCTGCTGCTGCAGACAATGGCGCAAGGGCAACATAAATTGGCCCGGCAGGCTGGATTTGGCCTTGTGATTGACACATGGTCTGAAAGGGTTGAGAAAGGCTCTTCTAGAGAGATCAGCCAGGTATAGAATATGCAAAGATACATTGGTCCAAATGTAAAAAAATCAATGCCTGAAATTCTTCTTTAAGAGGAAGAGAAACCAGGAGGAACTGGAGAGCCTTCAAGCAGGTAGGCCCCATTCCCCCCCGAGTCCGCTTTCTGCCGAAATGTCCATGTTGGACTGGAGTCTGCCTTTAATTCCAGGAGAAGGAGACGGCGAGCGTTCAATAAATAATTCTCTGTCCGCTCACTATCACCGTACACCTAACAAATTGTCAGCGCTGCTTATCTCTCCAGATTTTTATGGCCGGGACACAGGTTGATGTTTTTGTTGCTTATTGTTAATGAAATGTCCTTCACTCGCAGAGCATCATTACCAAAGTAACGACGGAAATGTCAGACGCCGGCACACAGTGTTGAAAGCGCTAAAATAATGTCAACTCTCAGTGTCTCGGAGAGGAAGAGATCAGAATTAATGAATGATTTTATCAGGAGGACAGAAGCCCAGACAGACCAACATAATTAGAGATATTTGTGGATGTGGATGCTTGGTGAGCGGCAGGGGGCAAGAGGGTGATGGGAGGGGGGGGGGGGTGGAGGCAGGGTTGCGTCCTCATGCCACGGCTTTGGAAAAAGACGCACATGCTTGGCTCCAACGGCTTGCGAAGAATCCCAACCCCCCCCCCCCCCAAGAAGGAATGCTTAATTACAGGATGGAGAACAAGAAGGGCCGCAGCAATGACACTGGCACTGATTCAAGTGATTGTATTTTTAGTTTTGAAGGATGGAATAAATAGGATTTGGGATGTGCAGCTCGGGGTTTTTTTTTTCCCCTCCCCTCTGGAAAACAATGCTACAATCACTGGAAAAAAAAAAAAAAAAAAGATGATGCAGAAATCACACAAAAGGGAACAAAGCTGCCAACTGACATTCATTAGTCTGCATGTGAGACCCCGTTCCGGACCTACATGCATTTGCATTTGGGAAGGGGGGGGTGCTTTTACATTCTTTATTATTTATTTAAATTTTTCAACTTTTTTTTTTTTTTTCATTTAACGTTATTGCTATCACAGCGGGCGAACCAACCCCCCTTGTGATAGTTTTGGGCAGGTGATAGGTACTTGTTATGGAGACATCAGGGGCCTATTGGACCCCTGATGTCTCCCTTGCCCTACAAAAGCAAGTAACCACCCACATGGAAGAAAAATATATTTTAAATATATTTAAAAAATACTCTTCCCAAATTATTATTATACAGTATTTATATAGCGCCAAAGGGTTTGCTCAGTGCTGTACAATAGCGAGGGGCAGGGGCGGACTGACAACTCATGGGGCCCCCGGCAATAGGGGATCATTGGGCCCCTGTGTCCTTGCCCAAACTCAAAAAAGCCTATGAAAAAGGTACCAGGGGCATCTCATGGAGCCCCCTACTGACCCAAGGCCCTCAATAGGGGATCACGGGGCCCCTGTGTCCCTGCCCAAGCTCAAAAAAGCCTATGAAATAGGTACCAGGGGCATCTCATGGGGCCCCCTGCTGACCCCAGGCCCTCGGGCAGTGCCCGAATTTCCAAATGGTCAGGCCGCCCCTGGCGAGGGGGACGGAACATGAGACAAAACAGTAACAATACAATACACGAGGGGTACGAGGGCCCTGCTCTTTCGAACTTACAATCTAGGAATCACCATATATTTGAAATACAACAATTTTGTCCATATTCAATATATTTCAAAATATTATATATATATATATATATTAATTATTATACAGGATTTATATGGCGCCAACAGTTTGCTCAGCGCTTACATAACGCAATATAACAGGAGACAATAAAGCACCAATACAGTTCAATACAAGAGGGTTAGGATGGCCTGATCCTGGGAGCTTACAATCTAGGAGTATTATATATATGCCTTTTTATTACAAAATATGTGAAAAATATTTTTAAAAGTACATTTTCTAATATACTGTAGGTCTTTAAAAATCATGTAATCTATATTTTTGTAATGCATTCACAAATATATGTAAGAATATATGTTAAAATAACTCTTTTATATGTTAAAAAAAATCTGAAGAATAAATTTTTAAAAAAATATGTTTAAAAATATTTTTCAGATATTTTGTAATATATAAAAAATGCATTTCAACATGAAGTATATATATATATATATATATATTAGTCGTGTTAACATATATTTTTACATATACCTGTGAATACAATACAAAAATGTAGATTAAATGTATTTTTAAAAACATGCAGTATATTTGAAAATTTATTTTTTTAAATATTTTTCATATATTTTGTAATAAAAATGCATACATATATATATATATATATATATATATACACATATACACATACACACACACACACACACACACACACACACACATACATATATATACATACACACACACATACATATACATACATACACACACACACACACACACACACACACACATACATATATATACACATACATATATACATACACACACATACATATATATATATATATACACACATACACACACATACATATATATACACATACATATATACATACACACACATACATACATATACACACACATACATATATATACATACATATATACATACACACACATACACACACATACATATATATACACATACATATATACATACACACACATACATATATACACACACATATACAATTTATTTTTTTTTAAATATATTGAATATGGCCAAAATTGTGGTATTTCAAATATATGTCAATATATTTGGGAAGAATATTCAAAATATATTTTTCTTCCATGTGGGTGCGAGCACAGATCGTACTTGGTTAGATGCTTCCCTGGCCAAGGAATGACAGCTCTGAAACCTGAAGGGGAAAAAAATCCTTGTCACAGAGGAGATCGGGGAATGGATGTTCCTCCACCTCCTCTGTGGGAAGCGGTCTCGACCTGGGGGGAGCGCTCAGGAAGCGCTGCATGTGGTGGCAGGAAGGGTGGACCTTTGGTAAAGCCACCCAGATCACTTTTAGAAAGAAAACCGGCTGCCAGCTAAAAAAAAAAAAAAAAAAGATACCAGGATTAAGTCTGCACTGCCAGCCATGTTTCTGGTTTAACTACTTACTTACAGGATGTTTTAATATATACATCGGTGGTTAAAGCAGAATTAATTCCTCCTCTACTTTGCAGCCAAGGAAGCCGCCATCTTAGCCTCTGTTTGATCTGCAGTTGCGATGTTGCTGCTCCATGTGGTCAATGGTGACACCAGCCATTTGACGGTTTGGCAGCTTGGTTGAGCTCATGGATGCAGAACTGCGCCCCCTCCCCTACTGCTATTGCTTTCCATAGGATGGGAGTAGAGCACTGCCTTCATTTTCTGATGGCCATGGTTCGCATAGAATGGCATAGAATGTGCACAAAAGGTAGTTGCGCATGCATGGTGTGTTTCTGTGTCATCTCTAGGCGCACTGGGGGTGGAGAGCAGGTATATTGGAGCACATTGTGACAGCGGTAGCTGTCAGAACAGGCATGAAGCCACAGCCTTCTCATTGCCAGCCACTGATCTGGAGCATGCATACAGCCCGCCCCTTGTCCCGGCCTTGTCTTTAAGACCAACTCTAAGTTTGTGTATAGAGACAGGCAGAGTGCCTGTCTCTGTATGTGGTGTAGCAGAGTAGCATGTCCCCCAAATGTCAATGTTTGTTAAGGATGCTGTTGACTCCTCAGCCTAGCAACCAGTGATCCTGACAGTGTCCAGGGCCTGACTGATGGGGAACTAGTCCCTCAGCTTCCCCATCAGGTCCACACTCTTCTTCTGATCGACGATGTGTGGATTCTTTAGTTAATGGTAGGCTGCTTATTGGCTAAGGAATTTTCCTATTAGCTGCTGTCAATCACAAGGGGATTGGACCCGAGACTACTGTCTCTGAACCCCCATCAGGTTCCGCCCGACCAGCTACAGAACTCCATTGTCTGGGAAGGGAGCTCAGCTGCACTGAGGATGGAGTGTCCATATGGGTTGGCCTCAGTGCATCTCCACATGTGGTGCAAGCCGCAAAGCCATATACCCGTTTCCAACAGGTACCTAAATTTGTTGCCCACACCAACATTTGTCATGTGGAGGCATGAGTGATTTCTAAAGAGTTCCAATGTATATATATTCTACCACATACAGGCCTGCTTCAACTAGTTCCCTATCAGGTCCACACTCTTCTTCTGATTGACAATAGGTGGATCCTTTAGTTAACGGCATGCTGCTTATTGGTTAAGGAACTTGCCTATTAGCTGCTGTCAATCACAAGGGGAGTGGACCCAAGACTAGCGCCTCTGAACCCCCATCAGGTTCCACCCAACCAGCTACGGAACTCCATTGTCTGCGACAAATGCAGCAGTGGGAAGGGAGCTCAGTTGCAGTGAGGATGGAGTGCCCATAAGGGTTGGCCTCAGAGCATCTCCACATGTGGTGCAAACCCCAAATTCATATACCCATTTCCAACAGGTACCTAAAATTGTTGCCCACACTGACATTTGTCACACGGAGGCATGAGCGATTTCTAAAGAGTTCCCTGTATATACTTTCTACCACATACGAGCCTGCTTCAAAAGAGAACAGCGGCGGTTTGGAGGGGCAGGTCATGTTATTCTTCAGCCTTTCAAGCTCAAGGTATTTAAAATTCTGATCTGAAAGCAGGTAAAAAATGTGTTCATTACGGCGTAGGAACACAATGTGCGCTATTCTCCGATCTTTATTAGGCACCATTTCCAGAAGATGATCATTGCACCCCCAATGCCAGGCGTATCAGGCCACAGTGGTGCACTAGCAAAGGTTGGACACCTAAAATACTTGCGCTACTAATAATCAGCTGTCACGTCGTACACGGCGCTCATGACGTCTTTTGACTTTGAACGGGCCAAATAGTTCAATTGTGGTTATTAGCCAGGGCCAGAGGAGAACAATAGAGAGAAAGAGAGAGAGTCAGTAGACAACATGTGAGTGAGTATGGACCAATAAATCGCTGCCCAGAGATTTCGGAGGGGGAGGAGCTCTGAACATTTGTCATGTATTGTTCAAGCTGCTGGGTCATTGCTCATTGACGTTGAAGGAAGTAAAACAAGTGCAGCAATCAGAAGGGGGCGGAATAACGGCTTATTGATATAACCGGCCTAAAGAGAAGAGTAAATGGTGATGCCGGCCACTGCAACCAGACTGCTATCGGCATGTTCCTAGTGCAGGTTAGAACATGGAAGCCGATGTGTGGCTAATCAACTCTACATTTTCTTTTGTCCCCTTCTCTTATATGAGGACTGTACTGAAAGAAATGCAAAAGTGGACATAGCTTTTTTATTAATTTACATAGGTCGTTGAAATTTCACACATTGGTAGAGTAACTCTTCCTCTATGAAAGCCCTTCCTCTATGGTAACACTATCTATGGAAGCCCTTCCTCTATGGTAACTCTCCCTCTTTGGTTACTCTTGCTCCATGGCTGCCCTTCCTCCATGGCATCCCTTCCTCTATGGTAACACTATCTATGGAAGTTCTTCCTCTATGGTAGCCCTTCCTCTATGGTAACACTATCTATGGAAGCCCTTCTTCTATGGTTACTCTCCCTCTTTGGTTACTCTTCCTCCATGGCTGCCCTTCCTCCATGGCATCCCTTCCTCTTTGGTAACTCTTCCTCTATGGTAGCCCTTCCTCTATGGTTAGTCTCCCTCTTTGGCTACTCTTCTTCTTTGGTTGCCCTTCCTCCATGGCAGCCTTTCCTCCTTGGTAGCCCTTCCCCTATGGTAACTCTTCCTCTTTAGAAACTCTTCCTCTATGGCGGCCCTTCCTCTATGGCGGCCCTTCCTCTATGGCGGCCCTTCCTCTATGGCGGCCCTTCCTCTATGGCGGCCCTTCCTCTATGGCGGCCCTTCCTCTATGGCGGCCCTTCCTCTATGGCGGCCCATCCTCTATGGCGGCCCATCCTCTATGGCGGCCCATCCTCTATGGCGGCCCATCCTCTATGGCGGCCCATCCTCTATGGCGGCCCATCCTCTATGGCGGCCCATCCTCTATGGCGGCCCATCCACTATGGCGGCCCATCCACTATGGCGGCCCATCCACTATGGCGGCCCATCCACTATGGCGGCCCATCCACTATGGCGGCCCTTCCTCTATGGCGGCCCTTCCTCTATGGCGGCCCTTCCTCTATGGCGGCCCTTCCTCTATGGCGGCCCTTCCTCTATGGCGGCCCTTCCTCTATGGCGGCCCTTCCTCTATGGCGGCCCATCCACTATGGCGGCCCATCCACTATGGCGGCCCTTCCTCTATGGCGGCCCTTCCTCTATGGCGGCCCTTCCTCTATGGCGGCCCTTCCTCTATGGCGGCCCTTCCTCTATGGCGGCCCTTCCTCTATGGCGGCCCTTCCTCTATGGCGGCCCTTCCTCTATGGCGGCCCTTCCTCTATGGCGGCCCTTCCTCTATGGCGGCCCTTCCTCTATGGCGGCCCTTCCTCTATGGCGGCCCTTCCACTATGGCGGCCCATCCACTATGGCGGCCCATCCACTATGGCGGCCCATCCACTATGGCGGCCCTTCCTCTATGGCGGCCCTTCCTCTATGGCGGCCCTTCCTCTATGGCGGCCCATCCACTATGGCGGCCCATCCACTATGGCGGCCCATCCACTATGGCGGCCCATCCACTATGGCGGCCCATCCACTATGGCGGCCCATCCACTATGGCGGCCCATCCACTATGGCGGCCCTTCCTCTATGGCGGCCCTTCCTCTATGGCGGCCCTTCCTCTATGGCGGCCCTTCCTCTATGGCGGCCCTTCCTCTATGGCGGCCCTTCCTCTATGGCGGCCCTTCCTCTATGGCGGCCCTTCCTCTATGGCGGCCCTTCCTCTATGGCGGCCCTTCCACTATGGCGGCCCATCCACTATGGCGGCCCTTCCTCTATGGCGGCCCTTCCTCTATGGCGGCCCTTCCTCTATGGCGGCCCTTCCTCTATGGCGGCCCTTCCTCTTCGGCGGCCCTTCCTCTTCGGCGGCCCTTCCTCTTCTTTTTCATTGCAGGTAAATAATGGATTCCAAGCAGAAGCAAAGTATCATCATTGAGTTCTTGATGAAGGAGGGGTGCAGGCTGTCCGACACTCACAGAAGGCTACTGAATGTTTACGGAGATGACACCATTGACAAGAGTCACCAATAAGATGATGTTCTTGTCAAAAGTGTCATCTCCTAGAATTTTCACTGCTGTATACTGGGTCTCAACACTTCCATCTTGCTTCCTGACACCATGAGAGTGCCATCTGTCTTTCCTGGGTTCTAGCAGCCCATCCCCTGATGATGCACACTATACATATACGGTGTGATGTAAGGCCATGTCCACATTTGTGTGTATTGGGAACAAAATCATGCACTTTCCTGGCATGCAAACATGCTGCCCTTTAGCAGACACGTTGTGGTGCCATTAACTCTTACACTTTCTTCACTCCCACAGGTTTGACCAAGCCTGGGCGTGTTTCCTCGCCTTTTCATGCTTCCCCACGCTTCGCGTATAGGACGGCCCATTGATTTCAGTGGGCTGGCCAACATACAAGAATCATGGAAAAGAGGTTCCTGACTCTTTTCTAAAAACACACCACACCTCGCTCACATACTTGCAGAAGTGTAGGGGCACCGCCACACGTCTGCTACACCATACGTCTGCTAATGGGCAGCCCATTTCTCTGCATGTTGGGTCGGCTTGCATTCCCAACTGAACCCAAGACTTAATGGCACCTCCACACATATGATAATGGTTCAGTGCGGCACAATTTTGCCAAAGGGTCAGGGGCGTCTTTTGTAGGTTTCTTGTGCCTAGGCAGCCCATTGAAATGAATGGTGCAAACGGAGCCTCAATACCCCTTGATGTGGTATCACAAAGGACTGTGGGCAGCTGGGACTACGTCTTTCCTGCCTAGGCAAGAATTATGGAAGTCCCCAGCTGGCAGCATGCCAAGTAATGTGATAATACAGAACTTTGATAGTATTTAGAAGCTCTGCTTTTCTCTCCAGGACAGCACCATCTTGGTTCAGGCATCATCCAGGGTCCCCACCGACTTCCTGGACTGACATGTTAAGTCAGAAGTGTAAATCCTGGTGCCTGTGTTCACATAGGTTTGCCACAAATCAGCCCCTCACTTTGTGATTTATGTCTGATCACTGGGGGAGGGGAGACGGAGAAAATGCATCTGTCTGCAGTAGCATCAAAGGGAGAGCGAGGATCGCTCTGAAACATATTAGGTTGTTTTATTAAAATTGGATTTTTTTTTTCTTTATCTGCACTATTCTTATGGACGTGGTTTCCATCCTGGAGGCAATATGCAATAAGCACCGTTATCGTCATGCAGGACGGTTTGCTGAGTTAGCCTTTCCCTTGTGCGTTTGCTACTTTGTGCCTAAACAGTTACATTTAGATCCTGTGCAATTACCCAAAAGTACAATTTTATAGAAGACTCCTAGAGTCCTGGACAAGAGATATTGTCAGATATCGCCATTCTAACACATCGGCGGTCTCCTGGCTACAGTAAAAAGGTGGGCAGTAAAACGTTTTGCCTCCTGGAAGCATTCTTTACTATTACTACTCTAAGGTCCCTCTCACATGGTCATAGCGACTGCCCCGTGGATCGATTTGTTAGCTGCAGTCTATGGTTAGCAGGGGATCAGGAAGCAATATGCCGCCTCCAGAAAGTCTATTTTAAGGGGGATTTCATACTGAATCAGACAAAAACCAAAGTCCATTGGACAGGGTTGCATCATGGTTGCGGCATGGCCTCATTCATTTCTAGGGGTAGTGTTGGCAGGCAGGATTGCCCACTGAACATGACACACCCTACTTTTTTTGCCAATGTGCATGAGCCAGTTTGGTGACCATTGCTAGACCAAAAACATATCCAATGGACATGGTTGCATCATGATTGCATGGCAGCCCTAGGCACTCCTAGGGGGAGTGTTGGCAGACAGGATTGCCTGCCGAACGTGGCACGCCCTACTTTTTTATGTCAAAGTGGATGGAGCAGTTTGGCAGCCACTGCTGGACCAAAGCCACATTCATTGGACATGGTTGCATTGCGACCCTATTCACTTCTAGGGGTAGTGTTGGCAAGCAGTATTGCCGGCCGAACGTGACACATCCTATTTTTTATACCAATGTGGATGGGGCAGTTTCGTGACCGTTGCTAGACCAAAAACATATCCAATGGACGTGGTTGCAGAGCAGCCCTAGTCACTTCTAGGGGGAGTGTTGGCAGACAGGATTGCCTGCCGAAAGTGGCACGCCCTACTTTTTCATGTCAAGGTGGATTGAGCAGTTTGGCAGCCATTGCTGGACCAAAACTACATTCATTGGACATGTTTGCATTGCGACCCTATTCACTTCTAGGGGTAGTGTTGGCTGGCAGTATTTCCGGCCGAACGTGACACGCCTTATTTTTTATGCCAAGGTGGATGGGGTAGTTTTGTGGCCATTGCTAGACTGAAAACACGTCCTTTGGACACGGTTTCATCATGGTTGTGGTGCAGTCCTATTCACTTCTCAACGGAAGCGTTTGCAGGCAACCTGCACACTACTTATGTCAGCGTGGAAAGGGCAGTTCGGCGGCCATTGCTGGACCAAAACCATGTCCACTGGACAAAGCACTGCCGAACACAACACACCCTACTTGTTATGCCAGTTTGGTGGCCATTGCTGGACCAAAACTGCGTCCACTGGATAAAGCACTGCCGAACAAAACACGTCCTACTTGTTATGCCAATGTGGACGGGGCAGTTTGGTGGCCATTGCTGCACCAAAACCACGGCCACTGGACAAAGTACTGCCAAACACAGCGCACCCTACTTGTTTTGCCAGTTTGGTGGCCATTGCTGTACCAAAGCTATGTCCACTGGACAATGTTATACCAATGTTATACCAATGTGGGGCAGTTCGGCGGCCATTGCTGGACCAAAACCACGTCCACTGGACAAAGCACTGCCAAACAAAACACATCCTACTTGTTATGACAATGTGGGCGGGGCAGTTTGGTAGTCATTGCTGGACAAAAGCACCTCCGATCACAACATGCCCTAGTTCTTATGCCAGTTTGGTGGCCATTGCTGGACCAAACCCGAGTCCACTGGACAAAGCACTGCCAAACAAAACTCGCCCTACTTGTTATGCCAAAGTGGGTGGGGCAGTTTGGTGGCTATTGCTGAACCGAAACCACATCCACTGGACAAAGCACTGCTAAACACAACACACCCTACTTGTTATGCCAGTTTGGTGGCCATTGCTGTACCAAAATCATGTCCAGTGGACAAAGCACTGTCAAACAAAACATGCCCTACTTGTTATGCCAATGTGGATGGGGTAGTTTGGTGTCCATTGCTGGATCAAAACTGAGTCCATTGGACACGGTTGCATCATGGTGGCGGCAAAGCCCCATTGATTTCTATGGGTAGAGTTGGCAGACAGTAGTGCCCACCAAACATGACACACCCTTTGTTTTTGCCAGTGTGCATGGTCCAGTGGACCTATTGGATACAGTTGCATCATGGTTGCTTTCTGGCCCCATTCACTTTTGGGGGGGCATTGGCAGACAGGATTGCCTGCTAAATGCGAGACACCATATTTTTTTTGTCAGTGTGGATGGGGCAGTTCGGTGGCCATTTCTGGTGCCACAACCACCCGGATTTACAGCACCAACATGCCCATGTGATAGGAGCCTTAAACGCGCCCGTCTTTTTTAACTTTTGTTGCAGTGTTGGTTGACCCCTAGTGGGACTGACTTTGTGACCACCATGGAGATCTGCAATTCAGGAACAGGACCCCAGAACTGATTAACACAGCAGGCAAGTGAAGATCACCAGGACTTGAGTTAGAAGGAATGGAAATATTTCAGGTGATGAGTTTTAGGTTCCTCTGCTACAGCACCGGACAAGGAGGCCCAGATGGGCAACTACAACCATTGTGCATAAATGAATGGTGGACACTGTTGTAAGGGAACCGACCCCTAGACTGCGCTTGGGTACTTCCGTTAGAATACCGCTTCCCCGTCCGAACACCGACAACAGACACCACCGCTGACCATACAAAACTAGACGACACCAGTCTTGAAGTAAACCAGGAAATAGACTATTTTATTTTAACACAGATACAAGATATATACATTCAAGGGAACAACCCCCCCTCCCTGCATAATGACACAGGGCGGGGCAATCTACCTTTAGTAACAAGAGACACACCAACAGACAGTCACATCAGGAGGGAGGGCTGCTGGAGACACCCCCCCACAAAGCCAATACACAAACACATACATCGCATAATAGTTTGCTCCCAAGCAAGACACACAATAGAACAATGGGATTCAACCAGGGGCGGACTGACAACTCATGGGGCTCACACTCAAAGTACACCCAAAAAAGCCTATAAAAAAGGTACCAGGGGCATTTCATGGGGCCCCCTACTGACCCCAGGCCCTCAGGCAGTGCCCGAGTGCTTGAATGGCCAGTCCGCCCCTGGATGCAACCACATGGCATTAAATAATCCACAACCCCCCACCTCATTATTAGGACAGATCACCCTGTACCCCTAACAGGCACAGGGTGACTTACACATAATAGGGATATGGGGAGCGGAGACAGGGGTCTCCCCACCTCTCCAAAGTAAGTTGTGTTCCATGGGCCCCCACTCAAAGTGACTCCCGTCACACCTCCTGCATCAAATCTTGATTATCTGTAACATTTATCATCAATGCACCACATATTTACCGGCCGGAAGACCCACTTCGTAGGGTGCAGGAGCTCAGACTTGGTCAAGCCCATAAGGGAGGGAGGGAGCCCCTACCTAGTACTTGGGTGGACCTTGGTTTGGAAGGTCCCCTGAAAAATAGGGTTGGTCTGATTTCAGACGGATGAACCATGAATAGCCCATGAGCCCCCCACCCAAAGTGACTCCCGTCACAACTGTGGCATAAGGTTTCATATGACCCACTTGAGTGGACTGGAGCACTACGTGTCCGGAAGGAGAACATTTGCATTTCTCACAGCAACCAGATCCTTTTCTTTCATTTTCCAAACAATATAGAAACGATGAATGGAAGAATCCGATTGGTTGCACCAAGTCTTACAGAGTTCTTTGCATAATACAGCCCTACAGTTTCATCGTAAAATAAACCCGACCCGAAACTTTCCTCCTCTGCCTTCCGCAGGACCAGTATGGCGGAGTGGAGACGGGTAGAGAGAACAGTGTCTGGAGGTGGCCTTGCTTTTTTATTCCAATACTCCAGGAAACGGTTAACCATTCCAATGGAACGCGGAAAATAATGGAGTTCACCCAGCAGAACACCCAGTGGGACCGACAATGGGAAAAAGGAAAAAGAGTGTACAATATAGATTGACTTTCCAGAGTAATAGGGCAAGGAGGAAGAGCAGAAATGAAAATATATGACTGAAAATGAATATAGGAATTTTTTTAAGCAAGAACATTTAAACAAGAAAAACTATTTTGCTATTTAAAAAAAAAAAAAAAAAAAATCTGCAGCAATTGTGATTTTATGAAACGGTCCAAAAATTCGACGTGACAACTGCGAGCGCTATACACAACATTGGGGTGCAGGACGTCCCTCAGAATTATCATCTGTGTAACTGGCTCTCCCAGAAAGCTGCACACAGCTGCAGGGGCGGACTGAAAACTCATGGGGCCCCCGGGCAATAGGGGATCATGGGGCCCCTGTGTCCTTGCCCAAACTCAAAAAAGCCTATGAAAAAAAGGTACCAGGGGCATCTCATGGGGCCCCCTACTGACCCCGGGCCCTTGGAGTTTCCAAATGGTGAGTCCGCCTCTGCACAGCTGTATTCCGAATTAGAGGCATTCCCTGCAAAAGGTTTTATTTTTGCAGATGTACTTTTTAAACCCTCACCTTGTAAAACAAGCCGTTCAGGTTACAATATCAATGAAAGGCACAACATCACTGTATAGATATAAAAAAACATTATAAATGCCTTAATTTTTCTCTTTTTTAATAACTGATTGCATACCCTCTGTTCTCAGCTGCATAAGGAGTTCAGAGAGCTGGCGGAGGAGAAACAGCAGCACACTGATCTTCCCAGTGAATGGCTGTGGATGGAAGGGTGGGGGTCTTAATTGAATCCGAAGTCCCCCCCTTATCTTCCTCAGCTGCAGGAATGCCTCACTGATCAAGACTCTCATGGGGACCCTGAAGAAAGAGGGAACTCTCGTGGGGACCCCAGTGAAAGGGGGAACCTCTCACCTCTCGACGGGGACCGCGATGAAAAGGGGGAACTCTCGACGGGGACCCCGATGAAAGGGGGGAACTCTCGACGGGGACCGCGATGAAAGGGGGGAACTCTCGACGGGGACCCCGATGAAAGGGGGGAACTCTCGACAGGGACCCCGATGAAAGGGGGGAACTCTCGACAGGGACCCCGATGAAAGGGGGGAACTCTCGACAGGGACCCCGATGAAAGGGGGGAACTCTCGACAGGGACCCCGATGAAAGGGGGGAACTCTCGACAGGGACCCCGATGAAAGGGGGGAACTCTCGACAGGGACCCCGATGAAAGGGGGGAACTCTCGACAGGGACCCCGATGAAAGGGGGGAACTCTCGACAGGGACCCCGATGAAAGGGGGGAACTCTCGACAGGGACCCCGATGAAAGGGGGGAACTCTCGACAGGGACCCCGATGAAAAAGGGGGGAACTCTCGACAGGGACCCCGATGAAAAAGGGGGGAACTCTCGACAGGGACCCCGATGAAAAAGGGGGGAACTCTCGACAGGGACCCCGATGAAAAAGGGGGGAACTCTCGACAGGGACCCCGATGAAAAAGGGGGGAACTCTCGACAGGGACCCCGATGAAAAAGGGGGGAACTCTCGACAGGGACCCCGATGAAAAAGGGGGGAACTCTCGACAGGGACCCCCCCTTATCTTCCTCAGCTGCAGGAATGTCTCACTGATCAAGACTCTCATGGGGACCCTGAAGAAAGAGGGAACTCTCGTGGGGACCCCGATTAGAGGGGACTCTCATGGGGACCCCGGTGAAAGAGGGGACTCTCATGGGGACCCCGGTGAAAGAGGGGACTCTCATGGGGACCCCGGTGAAAGAGGGGACTCTCATCGGGACCCCGATGAAAGAGGGGACTCTCATGGGGACCCCGATGAAAGAGGGGAACTCTCGACGGGGACCCCGATGAAAGAGGGGAACTCTCGACGGGGACCGCGATGAAAGGGGGGAACTCTCGAAGGGGACCGCGATGAAAGGGGGAACTCTCGACGGGGACCGCGATGAAAGGGGGGAACTCTCGACGGGGACCGCGATGAAAGGGGGGAACTCTCGACGGGGACCCCGATTAAAGGGAGGAACTCTCGACAGGGACCCCGATGAAAAAGGGGGGAACTCTCGACAGGGACCCCGATGAAAAAGGGGGGAACTCTCGACAGGGACCCCGATGAAAAAGGGGGGAACTCTCGACAGGGACCCCGATGAAAAAGGGGGGAACTCTCGACAGGGACCCCGATGAAAAAGGGGGGAACTCTCGACAGGGACCCCGATGAAAAAGGGGGGAACTCTCGACAGGGACCCCGATGAAAAAGGGGGGAACTCTCGACAGGGACCCCGATGAAAAAGGGGGGAACTCTCGACAGGGACCCCGATGAAAAAGGGGGGAACTCTCGACAGGGACCCCGATGAAAAAGGGGGGAACTCTCGACAGGGACCCCGATGAAAAAGGGGGGAACTCTCGACAGGGACCCCGATGAAAAAGGGGGGAACTCTCGACAGGGACCCCGATGAAAAAGGGGGGAACTCTCGACAGGGACCCCGATGAAAAAGGGGGGAACTCTCGACAGGGACCCCGATGAAAAAGGGGGGAACTCTCGACAGGGACCCCGATGAAAAAGGGGGGAACTCTCGACAGGGACCCCGATGAAAAAGGGGGGAACTCTCGACAGGGACCCCGATGAAAAAGGGGGGAACTCTCGACAGGGACCCCGATGAAAAAGGGGGGAACTCTCGACAGGGACCCCGATGAAAAAGGGGGGAACTCTCGACAGGGACCCCGATGAAAAAGGGGGGAACTCTCGACAGGGACCCCGATGAAAAAGGGGGGAACTCTCGACAGGGACCCCGATGAAAAAGGGGGGAACTCTCGACAGGGACCCCGATGAAAAAGGGGGGAACTCTCGACAGGGACCCCGATGAAAAAGGGGGGAACTCTCGACAGGGACCCCGATGAAAAAGGGGGGAACTCTCGACAGGGACCCCGATGAAAAAGGGGGGAATTTCTTGGGAGATGTGGCCCTCAGACTGTACAGTTTGGAGACCCCTGATCTAGATCTCCGTTCTTCAGAGACAGTCAACAAGAGCAGCCCTAATGCTGGGCTTTCTGACTAGAGACCCTAGCATGCACTGAGCACATGAAAGCATAAAAGCCAATATTTTGTTCCAAAATACATTTTTTTATACAAATAATAAATACAATAAATGATATAAAAAAAACAAACAAAAAAACACCCGCTTACAACATCACACCCCCTTCCGCCGCAGCCAGTTTAACAGAACACATGGAAAAAGCAAAGATCAAGTCAAGAATAAAAGTTTCCCGCACATCCTTGCAATTTGTAGAGTGTCACAGATTGACGAATGGATGTTAAACGTTGAAAATGACCAGGAAAAATGTTACAAATGAGGCCGCGCGCGTGCGGCCCGTTCGCAGGGCGCGGCGGTGTTTCAGCCACAAGCCCTTACGGCGTGCAAATAAACTCTAACCTTTCCTCTGGAGCTCGGCGGCCGCGGGACGCGCATACGTACCAAATGTGTTAACACCGAAATTGAGGGCTTAAAGAGCAAGAGGGATCGTGTTTGTGTGCCGGAGAGACGACGCGGAATTGTGCGCTGATGTGAAACGCTCGATGGCAGCTGCGAGACCCCAAAGCTGCCCGCCTCCCGCTATTTCCTCAACGAACTAGAAAACGCTCGCGGAAAACGGACAACGAAATAAACTGGAAGGAGAATAAACAACAAATAACCAAATCTGTCACAAGTCGGTGGATCACATTGAAAACACACGACAAGAGGAGAAAGGACCGCGCGGCAGGCGCAAGAATGCAAGATAACACGCAACGTGCAATGCAGTCGTGCGAGACAACACGCAACACGCGTGCATCAGGCGCACTAAGATTGCATAGACCAGTTGGAGACCCATGCTGGATCTGCACATTTGCTCCAGGTTCACACCTAAGCGTTTTCTGCCGCGTTTTGTAGAAATGGGGTACAGTCCATTTACCAGGATTTCCTATGGGGCACGTTCACATCTCCGCATTTTCAGCATTTTTTGTAAAGGGTTAGGGATTTTGGCCACGCATGGATGCAAGGGGGGGGCAACTCTGATGGACACCCATGGATACAAGGGGGGGCAACTCTGATGGACACCCATGGATACAAGGGGGGGCAACTCTGATGGACACCCATGGATGCAAGGGGGGGCAATTCTGATGGCCACCCATGGATGCAAGGGGGGCATCTCTGATGGCTACGCATGGATGCAAGGGGGGCATCTCTGATGGCTACGCATGGATGCAAGGGGGGAGCAACTCTGATGGACACTCATGAATGCAAGGGGGCAATTCTGAAGGCCACACAGGGATGCAAGGGGGGCAATTCTGATGGCCACACAGGGATGCAAGGGGGGCAACTCTCATGGCCACACATGGATGCAAGGGGGGCAACTCTCATGGCCACACATGGATGCAAGGGGGGCAACTCTCATGGCCACACATGGATGCAAGGGGGGCAACTCTCATGGCCACACATGGATGCAAGGGGGGCAACTCTCATGGCCACACATGGATGCAAGGGGGGAAACTCTCATGGCCACACATGGATGCAAGGGGGGCAACTCTCATGGCCACACATGGATGCAAGGGGGGCAACTCTCATGGCCACACATGGATGCAAGGGGGGAAACGCTCATGGCCACACATGGATGCAAGGGGAGCAACTCTCATGGCCACACATGGATGCAAGGGGTTCAACTTTGATGGTCATTCATGGATGCAAGGGAGAAGCTCTGATGGCCACACATGGATGCAAGGGGGGTAACTCTGATGGACACCCATGTGTGTAAGGGGAACAACTCTGATGGAAACACATGGATGCAAGGGGGGCAACTCTGATGGCCATTCATGGATGCAAGGGAGAAGCTCTGATGGCCACACATGGATGCAAGGGGGGCAACTCTGATGGACACCCATGTGTGTAAGGGGAGCAACTCTGATGGCCATGCATGGATGCAAGGGGGAAGCTCTGATGGCCACGCATGGATTCAGAGGGGGGCAACTCTGATGGCCACGCATGAATGCAAAGGGGATACCTCGGCCTCTTTTACACTTATGTTAGACAAATTCAGAGTTTAAAAGGAACACGTCGCGATTGCCGGCCTTTTATCTTTACAGAACACAGAGCAATGGATGTATTGCCCAAGACTCAGCATGGCGTGTACACAGAATTTGATGCGTGTCCAAATCACATCATAAGCTTTGTCAGGTGCGCCATTACGGACCAAAAAACAGAATGATCGGCCCCTGCAGCGGCTCCTGGCAATGTCATCCATCACGAGGAGGGAGACTGCCGAGGATTTGCCTATTTTCTTTTCCACAGCAAAGAGCTCTGCTCTCAGGCATCACGGATACCGAAAGAGAGATCAATTTACAAAAGGGGAACGGGACCATTAATCCAGCACCGGCAGGTATTACCGCCATGCGTTATAAAGCACGCCTTCCCCCCGAAGAGTAAAACGCAGCTTATCCTTCTAATCGTCTAGAGGTGGACGCGGCAAAGCGCAGAATAGCTTCAATGTTTCTGGGTGAATTTTCTTTATTTCAGCAAAGTTTGAAAGCAGCTTCAAGTTCGCATCTTTAAATGATACTAAATTCTCGCACTTTGTGCCGGCGGACAAGTACTTGTTGCAAAAAGATGTTCAGAAACACTTGCAATCGTATTCTTCTTCGTGCAGCCTCTGTGCATCAAACTTCAGCCGGGAGAACGCATGCATCACTTCTTTACACTGTAATATCTGGGTTTGCAAAAGACATTTGGGGTACACAAAAAAATTGTGGGAATGTGGACCAGTGTAGATTATTTATATATATATATACAGTCATGGCCGAAATTGTTGGCACCCTTGATATTTTCCCTGAAAATCAAGTATTTCACACAAAAAAGGTATTGCATTAACACATGTTTTGCTATACACATGTTTATTCCCTTTGTATGTATTGGAACAAATATAAAACAGAGGCAGAAAAGCAAATATGACATAATGTCACACAAAACCCCAAAAATGGGCTGGACAAAAGTATTGGCACCCTTAACTTAATATTTGGTTGCACACCCTTTGGAAAACATAACTGAAATCAGTCGCTTCCTATAACCATCAATAAGCTTCTGACACCTCTCACCCGGAATTTTGGACCACTCTTCCTTTGCAAACAGCTCCAGGTCTCTCTTATTGGAAGGACACCTTTTCCCAACAGCAATTTTAAGATCTCTCCACAGGTGTTCAATGGGATTTAGATCTGGGCTCATTGCTGGCCACTTCAGAACTCTCCAGCGCTTCTTTGCCATCCATTTCTGAGTGCTTTTTGACGTATGTTTGGGGTCATTGTCCTGCTGGAAGACCCAGGATCTTGGACGCAAACCCAGCTTTCTGACACTGGGCCCTACAGTGCGACCCAAAATCCTTTGGTAATCCTCAGATTTCATGATGCCTTGCACACAGTCAAGGCACCCAGTGCCAGAGGCAGCAAAACAACCCCAAAACATCATTGAACCTCCACCATATTTTACCGTAGGTACTGTGTTTTGTTCTTTGTAGGCCTCATTCCGTTTTCGGTAAACAGTAGAATGATGTGCTTTACCGAAAAGCTCTATCTTGGTCTCATCTGTCCACAAGACGTTTTCCCAGAAGGCTTTTGGCTTACTCAAGTACATTTTGGCAAACTGTAGTCTTGCTTTTTTATGTCTCTGTGTCAGCAGTGGGGTCCTCCTGGGTCTCCTGCCATAGCGTTTCATTTCATTTAAATGTCGACGGATAGTTCGCGCTGACACTGATGCTCCCTGAGCCTGCAGGACAGCTTGAATGTCTTTGGAACATGTTTGGGGCTGCTTATCCACCATCCGGACTATTCTGCGTTGCAATCTTTCATCAATTTTCCTCATCCGTCCACGACCAGGGAGATTAGCTACAGTGCCATGGGTTGCAAACTTCTTGATAATGTTGCGCACTGTGGACAAAGGCAAATCTAGTTCTCTGGAGATGGACTTGTAACCTTGAGATTGTTGATATTTTGCCACAATTTTGGTTCTCAGGTCCTCAGACAGTTCTCGTCTCCTCTTTCTGTTGTCCATGCTTAGTGTGGCACAGACAGACACACAATGCAAAGGTTAAGTGAACGTCTCTCCTTTTTATCTGCTTTCAGGTGTGATTTCTATATTGCCCACACCTGTTACTTGCCCCAGGTGAGTTTACAGGAGCATCACATGCTTGTAACATTCTTATTTATCCGCAGTTGTGAAAGGGTGCCAATACTTTTGTCCAGCCCATTTTTGGAGGTTTGTGTGACATTATGTCGAATTTGCTTTCTTTCCTCCCTTTTTTTGTTTTGTCCCAATACACACAAAGGGAATAAACATGTGTATAGCAAAACATGTGTTAATGCAATACGTTTCGTGAGAAATACATGATTTCCTGGAGAAATATCAAGGGTGCCAACAATTTCGGCCATGACTGTATATAGGAAGAGAGAAGAAAAGGAGGAGGGGGAAGAGAGAAGAAAAGGAGGAGGGGGAAGAGAGAAGAAAAGGAGGAGGGGGAAGAGAGAAGAAAAGGAGGAGGGGGAAGAGAGAAGAAAAGGAGGAGGGGGAAGAGTGAAGAAAAGGAGGAGGGGGAAGAGTGAAGAAAAGGAGGAGGGGGAAGAGTGAAGAAAAGGAGGAGGGGGAAGAGTGAAGAAAAGGAGGAGGGGGAAGAGTGAAGAAAAGGAGGAGGGGGAAGAGTGAAGAAAAGGAGGAGGGGGAAGAGTGAAGAAAAGGAGGAGGGGGAAGAGTGAAGAAAAGGAGGAGGGGGAAGAGTGAAGAAAAGGAGGAGGGGGAAGAGTGAAGAAAAGGAGGAGGGGGAAGAGTGAAAAAAAGAGGAGGGGGAAGAGAGAAGAAAAGAGGAGGGGGAAGAGTGAAGAAAAGAGGAGGGGGAAGAGTGAAGAAAAGAGGAGGGGGAAGAGTGAAGAAAAGAGGAGGAGAAAGAGAGAAGAAAAGAGGAGGGGGAAGTAAAGAAAAGGAGGAGGGGGAAGTAAAGAAAAGAGGAGGGGGAAGAGTGAAGAAAAGAGGAGGGGGAAGTAAAGAAAAGAGGAGGGGGAAGTAAAGAAAAGAGGAGGGGGAAGTAAAGAAAGAGGAGGGGGCAGTGAAGAGGAGGGGCAGTGAAGAAAAGAGGAGGGGGCAGTGAAGAAAAGAGGAGGGGGCAGTGAAGAAAAGAGGAGGGGGCAGTGAAGAAAAGAGGAGGGGGCAGTGAAGAAAAAAGGAGGGGGCAGTGAAGAAAAAAGGAGGGGGCAGTGAAGAAAAAAGGAGGGGGCAGTGAAGAAAAGGAGAGGAATAGTGCCCCATTATTGATGGCAGTGGGAGGAATAGTGTCCCATCATTGGTATCAGTGGGAGGAATAGTGCCCCATCATTGGTATCAGTGGGAGGAATAGTGCCCCATCATTGGTGTCAGTGGGAGGAATAGTGCCCCATCATTGGTGTCAGTCGGAGGAATAGTGCCCCATCATTGGTGTCAGTAGGAGGAATAGTGCCCCATCATTGGTGTCAGTAGGAGGAATAGTGCCCCATCATTGGTGTCAGTGGGGGGAATAGTGCCCCATCATTGGTGTCAGTAGGAGGAATAGTGCCCCATCATTGGTGTCAGTAGGAGGAATAGTGCCCCATCATTGGTGTCAGTGGGGGGGAATAGTGCCCCATCATTGGTGTCAGTAGGAGGAATAGTGCCCCATCATTGGTGTCAGTAGGAGGAATAGTGCCCCATCATTGGTGTCAGTAGGAGGAATAGTGCCCCATCATTGGTGTCAGTAGGAGGAATAGTGCCCCATCATTGGTGTCAGTGGGAGGAATAGTGCCCCATCATTGGTGTCAGTGGGAGGAATTATTATCAGAAATAGTTGCCCAATGTTGGTGTCCGTAAGAGAAATAGTGCCCCAAGGGCCGGATAAAGGCAAGCAAAGGGCCACATGTTTGGAGACCACTGGTTTACGTCAATGATCATACTCCTACAATTAAAAACATGAAAATGATAGATTTCCCCTAAACGCACACCAACGACTGAAGATAAAAATAAATCGGGGTCAAACAACGAATACACAGTCCCCCTTCTCGCACCCACTTGGGCCGGATTCGGCGTCCAGTAATCAGGCCCCGGCGCGGCCCGTCCACATGTAATTATCCTCGGCTCCCAGCAAATATCATTAACATGAGTAATTTATGAGCACTTTATTGCTCGGCACCGCGAGCTGTTTGTCTAGTGATTGCATCCCATTTACATCTGGAGAGTGCTCAGCCAGTCTGCTGTCATTTCAGGCGGAAGGACTACTGTGAACCGCATGGAGCCCCGGGGAAGGTTCCAGAGCGGGAGGGGCCCGTGGCGGGTGAGGGAAGGACGACGGGTCCAAGGAGGTTCATCAGTAGAAGCTGAAAAGCTGACAAGTTTCTGATAACTTCTTAGTTTTTAGAATTAGTCATTCTGATCGAATTACAGGCCGGACCCAGGAAATGCCGATCATTGGTGCAAAGCATATCGGAAATGATTACTAAAAACTGCAAAGGGAGGATATCCCTGGAGGAGTCTGTAACATGGAGGTCCTGATTCCTCTATATAGATCCTATCACTAGAGGGGTCACCGGCAGGAGGAAGGAGGTCCTGATTCCTCTATATAGATCCTATCACTAGAGGGGTCACCGGCAGGAGGAAGGAGGTCCTGATTCCTCTTTATAGATCTTTATATCACTAGAGGGGTCACCGGCAGGAGGAAGGAGGTCCTGATTCCTCTATATAGATCCTATCACTAGAGGGGTCACCGGCAGGAGGAAGGAGGTCTCGATTCCTCTATATAGATCCTATCACTAGAGGGGTCACCGGCAGGAGGAAGGAGGTCCCGATTCCTCTATATAGATCCTATCACTAGAGGGGTCACCAGCAGGAGGAAGGAGGTCCCGATTCCTCTATATAGATCCTATCACTAGAGGGGTCACCGGCAGGAGGAAGGAGGTCCTGATTCCTCTATATAGATCTTTATATCACTAGAGGGGTCACCGGCAGGAGGAAGGAGGTCCTGATTCCTCTATATAGATCCTATCACTAGAGGGGTCACCGGCAGGAGGAAGGAGGTCCTGATTCCTCTATATAGATCCTATCACTAGAGGGGTCACCGGCGGGAAGAAGGAGGTCCTGATTCCTCTGTATCAGTGTTTCTCAACTCCAGTCCTCATGGACCCCCAACAGGTCATGTTTTCAGGATTTCCATTATTTTGCACAGGTGATTTGATCAGTTTCACTGCCTTAGTAATTACCACAGCTGTTTCATCTGAGGGAAATCCTGAAAACATGACCTGTTGGGGGTCCATGAGGACTGGAGTTGAGAAACACTGTTCTATATAGATCTCTATATCACTAGAGGGGTCACCAGCAGGAGGAAGGAGGTCCCAATTCCTCTATATAGATCTCTATATCACTAGAGGGGTCACCGGCAGGAGGAAGGAGGTCCCAATTCCTCTATATAGATCTCTATATCACTAGAGGGGTCACCGGCAGGAGGAAGGAGGTCCCAATTCCTCTATATAGATCTCTATATCACTAGAGGGGTCACCGGCAGTAGGAAGGAGGTCCCGATTCCTCTATATAGATCTTTATATCACTAGAGGGGTCACCGGCAGGAGGAAGGAGGCCCTGATTCCTCTATATAGATCCTATCACTAGAGGGGTCACCGGCAGGAGGAAGGAGGTCCTGATTCCTCTATATAGATCTTTATATCACTAGAGGAGTCACCGGCAGGAGGAAGGAGGTCCTGATTCCTCTATATAGATCCTATCACTAGAGGGGTCACCGGCAGGAGGAAGGAGGTCCCGATTCCTCTATATAGATCCTATCACTAGAGGGGTCACCGGCGGGAAGAAGGAGGTCCTGATTCCTCTGTATCAGTGTTTCTCAACTCCAGTCCTCATGGACCCCCAACAGGTCATGTTTTCAGGATTTCCATTATTTTGCACAGGTGATTTGATCAGTTTCACTGCCTTAGTAATTACCACAGCTGTTTCATCTGAGGGAAATCCTGAAAACATGACCTGTTGGGGGTCCATGAGGACTGGAGTTGAGAAACACTGTTCTATATAGATCTCTATATCACTAGAGGGGTCACCAGCAGGAGGAAGGAGGTCCCGATTCCTCTATATAGATCTCTATATCACTAGAGGGGTCACCGGCAGGAGGAAGGAGGTCCCGATTCCTCTATATAGATCTTTATATCACTAGAGGGGTCACCGGCAAGAGGAAGGAGGTCCTGATTCCTCTATATAGATCCTATCACTAGAGGGGTCACCGGCAGGAGGAAGGAGGTCCTGATTCCTCTATATAGATTTATCACTAGAGGGGTCACCGGCAGGAGGAAGGAGGTCCTGATTCCTCTGTATAGATCTTTATATCACTAGAGGGGTCACCGGCAGGAGGAAGGAGGTCCTGATTCCTCTATATAGATCTTATCACTAGAGGGGTCACCGGCAGGAGGAAGGAGGTCCTGATTCCTCTATATAGATCTTATCACTAGAGGGGTCACCGGCAGGAGGAAGGAGGTCCTGATTCCTCTGTATAGATCTTTATATCACTAGAGGGGTCACCGGCAGGAGGAAGGAGGTCCTGATTCCTCTATATAGATCTTATCACTAGAGGGGTCACCGGCAGGAGGAAGGAGGTCCCGATTCCTCTATATAGTACTATAGATCACTAGAGGGGTCACCAGCAGGAGGAAGGAGGTCCTGATTCCTCTATACAGATCTATATATCACTAGAGGGGTCACTGGCAGGAGGAAGGAGGTCCTGATTCCTCTATATAGATCTTAATTCTTTTTTTTTTTTTTCATGAAAAGTTGAACGTACCCTTTAATACAGCGATTTCATTTGACCATCAGCTCCATCCAGTGGCCATATCGCAGCAGTACCTGATTATGGCCACTAGATGGAGCTGACAATCATAGGAAATCACCATATTGGCAAAATACAGTCAGAATTAATCAAGGATGGGCGAGTGCTTGTAACATTCGTCCTGCACGCTGGAGCACCGACACCCGTTCGCAAATGACCTCCGGCCTATGAGGACAGCTTCACTTTAAATGTAATCTTTCTAGGATACGCACAAATCTGTTTCACTGAAGAAAAAAAAAAAAAACGAGCAGTACGGCCTCCATGTCCCTCAACCTGGCATTTGTTGGCGCCGTAAGCGTTGCTTCAGACGTCACACCGCAGCTTGTCAATCGCACGCCTGACACACACACACCACAATACAACAATGAGCGCGCTCAGACGAGTGGACGGCGTGCTAAGCAGAGCCTGCGCTGTAATTACCTCTCCGGCGCCGCGGTTTATTCTGGCGTTAATTACAGGATGTGTGCTCCGGCGCAGTATAGGAGAAAGCATCACAAAGTGATCAATGTCAGCGCGGTGACATTGGAAGAAGGCAGATGGTTGTTGGGATTTTTTTTTTTTTTGCCGGTTGCCTGTGCATGGGATATATATTTTGACCTTCGCTGAAAAGTAATAATTATGTAAATGCGAAAAGAAAAGAATTCACGAGGTGTGAAGTCACATTCAACTTAACCCGTTCGCTTCTTCCACTTTCCTTTACCAACAAAATGCAAGTTTACAAAATTCAGAGTCGCAAAGAAGCCAAAAAGGACATAAATAGAAGTCTATGGGAAAGGCGCAGCCGACCTGCGCGGAAAACGTGGGTTAGCCAAGCAGAACGCGCGCAAAAACTGCAGGTCATAATAGAAGTCTATGGGAAACGCGCAGCCGACCTGCGCAAAAACCATAGGACATAATAGAAGTCTATGGGAAAGGCGCAGCCGACCTGCGCAAAAACTGTGGGTTAGCCAAGCAGAAAGCGCACAAAAAATGCAGGACATAATAGAAGACTGTGGAAAAGGCGCAGCAGACATGCGCAGAAACCGTGGGTTAGCCAAGCACAAAGTGCACAGAAACCGCAGAACATAATAGAAGTCTATGGGAAAGGCGCAGCCGACCTGCGTGCAAACTGTGGGTTAGCCGAGCAGAAAAGCACACAAAAACTGCAGGACATAATAGAAGTCTACGGGAGGGAAAGGTGCAGCTGACCCGCGCGAATATCGCCGGACGTAATAGAAATCTATGGGAAAGGCGCAGCCGACCTGCGCAAAAACCATGCGTTAGCCAAGCAGAAAAGCACACGAAAACTGCAGGACATAATAGATGTCTATAGAAAAGGCGCAGCTGACCCGCGCAAAAACCATAGGACATAATTGAAGTCTATGGGAGGGAAAGGCGCAGCCGAAATGCGCGAAAACCGCCGGACATAATAGAAGTCTATGGGAAAGGCGCAGCTGCCTCGCGCAAAAACCGTGCATTAGCCAAGCAGAAAGTGCAAGAAGACCACAGGACATAATAGAAGTCTATGGGAAAGGCGCAGCCGACCCACGCAAAAACTGCAGGACATAACTGAAGTCTATGGGAGGGAAAGGAGCAACCGACATGAGCGAAAACCGCCGGACGTAATAGAAGTCTATGGGAAAGGCGCAGCTGCCTCGCGCAAAAACCGTGCGTTAGCCAAGCAGAAAGCGCAAGAAAACCACAGGACGTAATAGAAGTCTATGGGAAAAGCGCAGCCGACCCGTGCAAAAACCGTAGGCCATAATAAAGTCTATGGGAAAGCCACAGCCGACCAGCGCAAAAACCGTAGGCCATAATAAAGTCAATGGGAAAGGTGCAGCCGACCCACGCAAAAACCGCAGGACATAATAGAAGTCTATGGGAAAGGCGCAGCCGCCCCGCGTGAAAACTGTGGGTTAGCCAAGCAGAAAAGCACACAAAAACTGCAGGACATAATAGAAGACTGTGGAAAAGGCGCAGCTGACCTGCATGAAAACTGCGGGTTAGCCAAGCAGAAAACTGCAGGATGTAATAGAAGTCTATGAGAAAGGCGCAGCTGACCTGCGCAAAAACCATGGGTTAGCCAAGCAGAAAAGTGCACGAAAACCGCAGGACCTAATAGAAGCCTATGGGAAAGGCGCAGCCGACCCATGCAAAAACCGTGGGTTAGCCAAGCAGAAAGCGCACAAAAACTGCAGGACATAATAGAAGTCTATGGGAAAGGCGCAGACGACCCGCGCGAAAACCATGGGTTAGCCAAGCAGAAAGTGACTGTGGAAAAGGCGCAGGCGCCCCGCATGAATACTGTGGGTTAGCTAAGCAGAAAAGCGCACAAAAACTGCAGGACAAAATAGAAGTCTATGGGAGGGAAAGACGCAGCTGACCCGCGCAAAAACCGCTGGACGTAATAGAAGTCTATGGGAGGGAAAGACAGCTGACCCGCGCAAAAACCGCAGGACATAATAGAAGTCTATGGGAGGGAAAGACGCAGCTGACCCGCGCACAAACCGCAGGACATAATAGAAGTCTATGGGAGGGAAAGACGCAGCTGACCCTCGCGCAAAAACCGCTGGATGTAATAGAAGTCTATGGGAAAGGCGCAGCCGCCTCGCACAAAAACCATGGGTTAGCCAAGCAGAAAAGCGCATGAAAACTGCAGGACATAATAGAAGTCTATAGGAAAGGCGCAGCCGACCCTCGCGATAACCACAGGATGTAATAGAAGTCTATAGAAAAGGTGCAGCTGACCGGCACGAAAACCGCAGGACATAATAGAAGTCTATATGGGAAAGGTGCAGCCGACCCGCGCGAAAACCGCCAGACGTAATAGAAGTCTATGGGAAAGGCACAGCTGACCCGCGCAAAAACTGTGGGTTAGCCAAGCAGAAAAGCACACTAAAACCGCAGGACGTAATAAAGTCTATGGGAAAGGCGCAGCCGACCGGCGTGAAAATAGCAGTTTAGCTGCACTTCAACCAATGCACAGCCAGGCACCTGTATTACTTGGGGACATTTGTATTTTGTTTAATCACTTGACACTCCCCCCCCCCCCCCCCCTCCACCATACCAGCACTTTATTCTCCAGGGTCTCTGCTTTCAGAAAATATATTATTTTTTGGGCGTTCTAAGTAAAAAATACATAAATTAATTAATTTAAAAAAAAAAAAATCGCTGTGCGAATGCGACACACACAGGCGATATGAATCTTAGGAAATTTTCGAATAGATTTTTTCATAGGATCGTCAGCGCCATCTACTGGCAACATTGAGGTATTTTGCTCGAAATACATCAAATCAGGAAAACACAGCAATATTGCCACTAGAAGGTGCTGAAGATCGTAGGAAAGTAAACATATTATGCAAAATTAATGTAGAGCGTTACGACAGCTGTGCGAAGGATTGACATATTTTTGAAATTAGTACTAGTATTTTTTTTTTTGCATGTGTCTACATTTACATTTTGGACCCGAGTTAAAAAAAAAGCAACAGTATGGCTCTTTAAAAATAAATTAATTCAATGAATTAATTTATATTAAAAAAAAAAAAAAAACATTTTGATCTGCTTCCTTTTGGAGTCTCTAGATCGACAACAAGGAAAGTAATTTTTTTTTTTTTTATATATAATTTCTTACTTTTTTTTTTTTTCTTTTTTTAGATAAATATAAAAAACTTACTTTCGTTGTTGTCAATCTAGAGACTCCAAAAGGAAGCAGATCAAAATGCACATTCTGCTTTTTTTTTTTTTAATATAAATAATTTCATTGAATTAATTTAATTTTTAAAGAGTGATATGTTGATGGTAAAGCCATATTTTTTTTTCTAAATTTACAGAGATCCTCCTGCGCTCCACAGAACCTAGTGACCAAAGAGTTAGCCGCTACCACCTATTCTCTATACCGCAAGATATGTGTAAACAAAATGATATAATATGGTGAAGCGCTCAACTTAAGAAGTGAGAATTATCTCATACCCAAATCAATGTGCAAACTGAATAATCAATATAAATAAAATAACTAGTGCAATATCCCCATATATGAATTATACGTCCCTGGTGGTATAGTGATAAACAACTAATACTTTTTAAACTGTGCAAAGTGATAATATAAACAGAAATCATTAAATAAAATATAAATACAAAAATCAATTGTGATGCCACACTGTGCAAAATCATAAAAGTGTTCAAATGACATCACTCCATGCTGCAATGTGCTCTTCGTGAAAAAATCTTGACGTGACTCCCCTCAATGATAGCCAAAATGCCCCCTCACCTTCCACATTCGACCCTTGCGGGTCACAAGGCTTTATATATACAGTGGGGATCGAAAGTTTGGGCACCCCAGCTAAATATTTGTATTAATGTGCATAAAGAAGCCAAGGAAAGATGGAAAAATCTCCAAAAGGCATCAAATTACAGATTAGACATTCTTATAATATGTCAACAAAAGTTATATTTTATTTCCATCATTTACACTTTCAAAATAACAGAAAACAAAAAAATGGCGTCTGCAAAAGTTTGGGCACCCTGCAGAATTTATAGCATGCACTGCCCCCTTTGCCAAGCTGATACCTGCCAGTGTCATGGATTGTTCTCAATCATCGTCTGGGAAGACCAGGTGATGTCAATCTCAAAGGTTTTAAATGCCCAGACTCATCTGACCTTGCCCCAACAATTGCGGGTCACAAAGCTTTATATATATATGTATAATATATTTCTGCCAGGTATTTTTCTCCTCCACTGCCTCCACCGACCCAATCAAGATCCTCCTCCAGACACTGGGTTCCACTCAAATAACTCCCCTCACAATACGGACTCAGACACAGGGCGCATCCTGAAGAAGCCACGTGATCGTGGCGCAACGCGTCGACGTATTTCCGGTCATAGGGGTGACGTACTTCCGGTTCCGGGTTCGGACGCCATCTTTGTACACCTGAATATACCCATAGCACATGGGGAACTGCTTCTCTCTGTTAGTGGAAATGTGAGTACATTTTCTATACATATCTGCATATTAAATGAGTGCATTAAAACAGTGTTGCACTATGGAGGTCTGCTTTTTCTTGCATATGCGCCCTGTGTCTGAGTCCGTATTGTGAGGGGAGTTATTTGAGTGGAACCCAGTGTCTGGAGGAGGATCTTGATTGGGTCGGTGGAGGCAGTGGAGGAGAAAAATACCTGGCAGAAATATATTATACATATACAGTGGGGATCGAAAGTTTGGGCACCCCAGCTAAAAATTTGTATTAATGTGCATAAAGAAGCCAAGGAAAGATGGAAAAATCTCCAAAAGGCATCAAATTACAGATTAGACATTCTTATAATATGTCAACAAAGTTAGATTTTATTTCCATCATTTACACTTTCAAAATAACAGAAAACAAAAAAATGGCGTCTGCAAAAGTTTGGGCCCCCTGCAGAGTTAATATCTTGTACTGCCCCCTTTGGCAAGTATCACAGCTTGTAAACGCTTTTTGTAGCCAGCCAAGAGTCTTTCAATTCTTGTTTGAGGTATCTTTGCCCATTCTTCCTTACAAAAGTCTTCCAGTTCTTTGAGATTTCTGGGCTGTCTGTCACGCACGGCTCTTTTAAGGTCTATCCATAGATTTTCAATTATGTTGAGGTCAGGAGATTGTGAAGGTCATGGCAAAACCTTCAGTTTACGCCTCTTGATGTAATCCCCCGCGGATTTCGAGGTGTGTTTAGGATCCTTATCCATTTGAAGAAGCCATCCTCTCTTTAACTTCAGCTTTTTCACAGATGGCATCAAGTTACCATCCAAAATTTGCTGAAATTTTATTGAATCCATTTTTCCTTCTACTCGTGAGATGTTCCCTGTGCCACTGGCTGCAACACAACCCCAAAGCATGATTGATCCAACCCCATGCTTAACAGTTGGACAGAGGTTCTTTTCATTCAATTCTGTGCCCCTTCTTCTCCAAACGTACCTTTGCTCATTCCGGCCAAAAAGTTCAATTTTAACCTCATCGGTCCACAGAACTTGTTTCCAAAATGAATCAGGCTTGTCTATATGTTCATTTGCAAAGTTCAAACGATGATTTTTGTGGTGAGGACGTAGAAGAGGTTTTCTTCTGATGACTCTTCCATGAAGACCATATTTGTACAAGTATCTCTTTATAGTGGAATAGTGTACCACAACTCCAGTGTCTGCCAGATCTTTCTGGAGGGATCGTGCAGTCAAACGTGGGTTTTGAATTGTTTTTCTCACAATCCTGCGAGCTGTTCTGTCTGATATTTTTCTTGGTCTTCCAGATCTTGCTTTAACTTCCACTGTTCCTGATGACTGCCATTTCTTAATTACATTCCTTACAGAGGATATTGACATCTGAAAACGCTTTGCTATCTTCTTATAGCCTTCTCCAGCTTTGTGAGTGTCAACTATTTTCAGTTTCAGTTTTCTAGACAACTGCTTAGAAGAACCCATGGTGCTGATTGTTGGGGCAAGGTCAGATGAGTCTGGGCATTTAAAACCTTTGAGATTGACATCACCTGGTCTTCCCAGACGATGATTGAGAACAATCCATGACACTGGCAGGTATCAGCTTGGCAAAGGGGGCAGTGCATGCTATAAATTCTGCAGGGTGCCCAAACTTTTGCAGACGCCATTTTTTTGTTTTCTGTTATTTTGAAAGTGTAAATGATGGAAATAAAATCTAACTTTTGTTGACATATTATAAGAATGTCTAATCTGTAATTTGATGCCTTTTGGAGATTTTTCCATCTTTCCTTGGCTTCTTTATGCACATTAATACAAATTTTTAGCTGGGGTGCCCAAACTTTCGATCCCCACTGTATATATAAAGCCTTGTGACCCGCAAGGGTCGAATGTGGAAGGTGAGGGGGCATTTTGGCTATCATTGAGGGGAGTCACGTCAAGATTTTTTCACGAAGAGCACATTGCAGCATGGAGTGATGTCATTTGAACACTTTTATGATTTTGCACAGTGTGGCATCACAATTGATTTTTGTATTTATATTTTATTTAATGATTTCTGTTTATATTATCACTTTGCACAGTTTAAAAAGTATTAGTTGTTTATCACTATACCACCAGGGACGTATAATTCATATATGGGGATATTGCACTAGTTATTTTATTTATATTGATTATTCAGTTTGCACATTGATTTGGGTATGACATATTTTTTTTCTGTTTACATTGTACTCTTTGGGACCTGAGACGTCAAACTGCGGTGATATAGTCGCGCTGAGCGGTTTCCTCTCCCTCTTTCCGCTCTCTGTGAGCCGTATTTCGTCTTTTTTCTTCACCCAATTAACACCTTTTATTATATAGTAAACAGCTCAGTGATGTCATGGTGGCCTCAAGTGGCAGTAAGAACAATAAAAGTGCGGCGATTTCTAGATATTTCCTGAGATCATGTGATTAATACTTTTACATTTTTTTTTCTCTGAAAAATAAAAGAAATCTCATCCATGAGGCGGAGGGCAACATAGGTTATAGGACATTTCTAAAAAGTATGGTGCCCCCCAACCAGGTTTTAGGACATTTATAAAAAGTATGGTCCCCCCAAACCAGGTTTTAGGACATTTATAAAAAGTATGGTGCCCCCCAACCAGGTTTTAGGACATTTATAAAAAGTATGGTCCCCCCAAACCAGGTTTTAGGACATTTATAAAAAATATGGTCCCCCCCAAACCAGGTTATAGGACATTTATAAAAAATATGGTCCCTCCCAAACCAGGTTATAGAACATTTATAAAAAGTATGGTCCCCCCCAAACCAGGTTATAGAACATTTATAAAAAGTATGGTCCCCCCAAACCAGGTTCTAGGACATTTATAAAAAGTATGGTCCCCCCCAAACCAGGTTATAGAACATTTATAAAAAAGTATGGTCCCCCCCAAACCAGGTTATAGGACATTTATAAAAAGTATGGTCCCCCCCCCCCCACCAGGTTATAGGACATTTATAAAAAGTATGGTCCCCCCCCCCACCAGGTTATAGGACATTTATAAAAAGTATGGTCCCCCCCAACCAGGTTATAGGACATTTATAAAAAGTATGGTCCCCCCAACCAGGTTATAGGACATTTATAAAAAGTATGGTCCCCCCCAACCAGGTTATAGGACATTTATAAAAAGTATGGTCCCCCCCAACCAGATTATAGGACATTTATAAAAAGTATGGTCCCCCCAACCAGATTATAGGACATTTATAAAAAGTATGGTCCCCCCAACCAGGTTATAGGACATTTATAAAAAGTATGGTCCCCCCAACCAGGTTATAGGACATTTTTAAAAAGTATGGTCCCCCCTCCAGGTTATAGGACATTTATAAAAAGTATGGTCCCCCCAACCAGGTTATAGGACATTTATAAAAAGTATGGTCCCCCAAGCCATGCCAGTTGTGCAACGACCCAAAAATATACCCAAAAAAATATCCCTCCAAAAGGGATATTGTGATGGGAAGACGCATTGAAAAAAAATCTGTCAATAAACAAAAAGTCCAGCTCTAGAGTAAATGTATTTATTTTTTTAAGAAAGGGTGAAAAAAAGGCGGGGGGGGGGGGAAAGAGGGGTGAAGGAATCCAGAATCTAGAAGGCACCCTATGCTAGACTAGATCTATGAATGGTTTTGATATGCCATCTGAACTGGTGGTAACCTAACCCTAAAAAGGTACCCCGGAGGAACCCAAATGGCACCCTGGTTGAGAAACATTGGTCTAGATCTATAAACCATTTTAATACACAGTTTTTACTGGTGGTAGCCTGACCCTAAGGAATCCAGATGGCACCCTGGTTAGGAAACGCTAGACTAGATCTATAAATGGTTTGATATGCCATCTGAACTGGTGGTAACCTAACCCTAAAGGTACCCTGGGAGAACCCAAACGACACCCTGGTTGGGATATGCTGGACTAGACCTATAAATGGTTTGATATGCCATCTGAACTGGTGGTAACCTAACCCTAAAGGTACCCTGGGAGAACCCAAACGACACCCTGGTTGGGATATGCTGGACTAGACCTATAAATGGATTTGATATGCCATCTGAACTGGTGGTAACCTAACCCTAAGGTACCCCATGGGAACCCAAATGGCACCCCAGGGAGTTGTGTATACCTGGTTGAGAAACATTGGTCTATATCAATAAACAGTTTTAATACACAGTTTTTACTGGTGGTAGCCAAACCCTCAGGTACCCCAGAGGAACCCAAATGGCACCCTAGGGAGTTGTGGCACCCCGGTTGAGAAACATTGATCTAGATCTATTAACAGATTTAATACACAGTTTATACTGGTGGTAGGCTAACCCTAAGGAACCCCAGGGGAATCCAGATGGCACCCTGGTTGGGATACGCTTGACCAGACCTATAAATGGTTTGGATATGCCATTTGAACTGGTGGCAATTAAACCCTAAGTTACCCGGGAGAACCCAAATGGCACCCTGGGGAGTTGCGGTACCCTGGTTGAGAAATGCTGGTTTAAAATCTATAAATTATTTTTAATAGTTTTTACTGGTGGTAGCCTAACCCTAAGGAACCCCATGAGAATCCAGGTGGCACCCTGGTTGAGATACGCTGGACTAGATCTATAATTGGTTTTGATATGACATTTGAACTGGTGGCATCCAAACCCTAAGGTACCCCGGGGGGAACTCAAATGGCACCCTAGGGAGTTGCATCAATTTGATTGGGAAACATTGGTCTAGATCTATAAACAGTTTTAATACACAGTTTTTACTGGTGGTAACCTAAACCTAAGGAACCTGGAACCCAAATGGCACCCTGGTTCGGATACGCTGGACTAGACCTATAAATGGTTTTAATATGCCATCTGAGCTGGTGGTCATATAACCCTAAGGTACCCCAGGGGAACCCAAACGGCACGCTAGGGAGTTGTGGCACCCCGGTTGAGAAACATTGGTCTGGATCTATAAACAGTTTTAATACACAGTTTTTACTGGTGGTAGGCTAACCCTAAGGAACCCCAGGGGAATCCAGATGGCACCCTGGTTGGGATACGCTGGACTAGACCTATAAATGGTTTTGATATGCCATTTTAACTGGTAGCAACCTGACCCTAAAAGGTACCCAAGGGGAACCCAAATGGCACCATGGTTGAGAAATGCTGGTTTAAATCTATAAATTATTTTTAATATGTAGTTTTTAATGCTAACCCTAAGGTACCCCATTGGAATCCAGATGGCACCGTGGTTGAGATACGCTGGACTAGACCTATAAATGGTTTTGATATGCCATCTGAACTGGTGGTAACCTAACCCTAAGGTACCCCATGGGAACCCAAATGGCACCCCAGGGAGTTGTGTATACCTGGTTGAGAAACATTGGTCTATATCAATAAACAGTTTTAATACACAGTTTTTACTGGTGGTAGCCAAACCCTCAGGTACCCCAGAGGAACCCAAATGGCACCCTAGGGAGTTGTGGCACCCCGGTTGAGAAACATTGATCTAGATCTATTAACAGATTTAATACACAGTTTATACTGGTGGTAGGCTAACCCTAAGGAACCCCAGGGGAATCCAGATGGCACCCTGGTTGGGATACGCTTGACCAGACCTATAAATGGTTTGGATATGCCATTTGAACTGGTGGCAATTAAACCCTAAGTTACCCGGGAGAACCCAAATGGCACCCTGGGGAGTTGCGGTACCCTGGTTGAGAAATGCTGGTTTAAAATCTATAAATTATTTTTAATAGTTTTTACTGGTGGTAGCCTAACCCTAAGGAACCCCATGAGAATCCAGGTGGCACCCTGGTTGAGATACGCTGGACTAGATCTATAATTGGTTTTGATATGACATTTGAACTGGTGGCATCCAAACCCTAAGGTACCCCGGGGGGAACTCAAATGGCACCCTAGGGAGTTGCATCAATTTGATTGGGAAACATTGGTCTAGATCTATAAACAGTTTTAATACACAGTTTTTACTGGTGGTAACCTAAACCTAAGGAACCTGGAACCCAAATGGCACCCTGGTTCGGATACGCTGGACTAGACCTATAAATGGTTTTAATATGCCATCTGAGCTGGTGGTCATATAACCCTAAGGTACCCCAGGGGAACCCAAACGGCACGCTAGGGAGTTGTGGCACCCCGGTTGAGAAACATTGGTCTGGATCTATAAACAGTTTTAATACACAGTTTTTACTGGTGGTAGGCTAACCCTAAGGAACCCCAGGGGAATCCAGATGGCACCCTGGTTGGGATACGCTGGACTAGACCTATAAATGGTTTTGATATGCCATTTTAACTGGTGGCAACCTGACCCTAAAAGGTACCCAAGGGGAACCCAAATGGCACCATGGTTGAGAAATGCTGGTTTAAATCTATAAATTATTTTTAATATGTAGTTTTTAATGCTAACCCTAAGGTACCCCATTGGAATCCAGATGGCACCGTGGTTGAGATACGCTGGACTAGACCTATAAATGGTTTTGATATGCCATCTGAACTGGTGGTAATATAACCCTAAAGGTACCCCAGGGGAACCCAAACGGCACGCTAGGGAGTTGTGGCACCCAGTTGAGAAACATTGGTCTGGATCTATAAACAGTTTTAATACAGTTTTTACTGGTGGTAGCCTAACCCTAAGGAACCCCATTGGAATCCAGATGGCACCCTGGTTGGGATACGCTGGACTAGACCTATAAATGGTTTTGATATGCCATCTGAACTGGTGGTAACCTAACCCTAAGGTACCCCAGGGGAACCCAAACGGCAGCCCTAGAAAGTTGTGGCACCCTGATTGAGAAACATTGGTCTGGATCTATAAACAGTTTTAATACACAGTTTTTACTGGCGGTAGCCCAATTATAAGGCACCCCTGGAGAACCCAAATGGCACCCTGGTAGAGATGCGCTAGTCTAGATCTATAATTGGTTTTAATATGCAGTTTTTACTGCCGGTAACCTCCGTTATACATTTTTCATCATACGCTCAGCTGGAATCACACCGTTTCCAACAGTTTTACTTTAACAAGAAATAATGATGGCTAACAGGTAATAATTGAGTTCACCGAGGACAATTCTTTTATCTCTCCCCAAATTCTCACCATAAGCGACTCTCAAGGACAGGCGTCCCGGGTCAAGGTTCCATTCCAAGGAAATGATGGGATTCCTGAGGCCCATTATCCCGGACGGTGACAGTTGTGAACACACTGCAGGTTATTTAATGATTAAAAAATAAATAAATATTAGGCCAATGTTTGCATAGAAGCTTATAATTTCTATTATGCGCGTTAAGCTGAACTAACAAACTCTCCGAACAGCGGCGGCGGAAAGTCGCTCATTAACAGCATTTTGTGAGATAAATCCTATTCTCTCAGTCACTAATCCTTCTGTTACAAGGGGCTCATCTTCTCCTCTACACTGCGAACAAACAGGATTCACCGTCTACTGGGCTACATGGCGATGGAAAAGGAGCGCGGACGTCCTGCGCCGAAGGAGACTTCGCTTCACTCGGCATCTGGAGATTCTACAGGGATACGTGGGAATGAAGTGGCCCTCTATACATCAGGGTCCAATTTTTAGCAAAGTTCCCATCGCCCCCCCCCGTTTGCATCAGGGTCCCCATCAGACTTCCCATCAGAGTACTCAAAGTCCCCCCTTACGTCAGAGTCCCCATCAGAGTGCCTTTATCTTGGAGTAAACAGCAAACATCATAGTCCCCTCTATACATCAGGGTCCAATTTTTATCAGAGTCCCCGTCGGACCCCCCCCTCCGTTTACATCAGGGCCCCCATCAGACTCCTACCTTACATCAGGCTTCTCATCACAGTCCACCCTTACATCAGAGTCCCCATCATACTCTCACCTTACATCAGGCTTCCATCACAGTACACCCTTACATCAGAGTCTCCATCAGTGTGTCCTTATGTCGGAGTCAGCAGCAGAATCCCCTTTATAAACCAGGGTCTAATTTTTATCAGAGTCCCTGTTGGACCCCCTGTTTGCATCAGGGTCTCCATCAGACTCCTACCTTACATCAGGCTTCTCATCACAGTCCACCCTTACATCAGAGTCCCCATCATACTCTCACCTTACATCAGGCTTCCCATCACAGTCCACCCTTACATCAGAGTCCCCATCAGAGTGCCCTTATGTCGAATTTAACAGCAGAATCCCCTCTATAAATCAGGGTCTAATTTTTATCAGAGTCCCTGTCGGACCCCCCCCCCCCATTTACATCAGGGTCCCCATCGTACTCCCACCTTACATCAGGCTTCCCATCACAGTCCACTTCACATCAGTGTTCCCCTTATATTGGGGCCCCCATCAAAGCAAAGACTGAGAACATCTTGTAGCAGGCCTCAGTTTGGAGACTCCTGTTATAGTCTGTGAAAAAAATTGGGATTAAAAAAAACAAAAAAAACAAAACCAATTAAGTGCTAAATATCGCAAAATTAAAATGGAAAAAAAGTAACAAAAACGTATCCGGTACACAAAGCATATTTTTAGAGAATTGACTATTTTTTGCATAAACACCACATAAGCTATTGTGGGATAAAATTTCACGCGGTGTTTAGCAGTCGCAAATTGACCCCATAGCAGGACATGCAGTCCTTGAGGTTTTTTTTTTTTAATGGAAATTTGCATGAGCACGGCGCCGTGTTGGTTGAGGTTTTCAATAGTGAGAGTGAGGTGGCGGTAATATTTTTGGCGATTCCATTCTCTCGGCACAGAGCGCGGTCTAGAAGAGAGTTCATGGTGAAGAGCGCAGTGAACCGGTCCATTTATCATTGTGAAGAGTCTGAATAGAAGCTTCCTATTTTCCTCACTAGAAGCGTTCCCGTACATCCGAGTGCAGGCCGCAGTTTGGAGACTCCCGTTATACCCTGTGAAGAAGAAAAAAAAAAAAACACAAACCAAAAAAAAAAACAAAAAAACTAAGTGCTAAATATCATAAAATTAAAATAAAAAAATGTAACAAAATGTATCCGGTACACAAAGCATATTCAACATTCGTGAACTGACCCCATAGCAGGACATGCAGTCCTTGAGATTTTTTTTTTTTCAAAGGAAATTTGTATGAGCACGGCGCGGTGTTGGTTAAGGTTTTCAATAGTGAAAGTGAGGTGGCGGTAATATTTTTTGGCGATTCCATTCTCTCGGCACATAGAGCGCTGTCTAGAAGAGAGTTCGTGGTGAAGCGCGCCGTGAACCGGCTCATTTATCATTGTGAAGAGTCTAAATAGAAGCTTCCTATTGTCCTCACTAGAAGCGTTTCCGTACATCCGAGTGCAGGCCGCAGTTTTGAGACTCCTGTTATACCCTGTGAAAAAAAATTGGGATAACACAAAAAAAACCCAAACCAAAAAAAAACAAACAAAAAACTAAGTGCTAAATATCGCAAAATTAATATGAAAAAAAATGTAACAAAATGTATCCGGTGCATAAAGCATATTCAACATTCGTGAATTGACCCCATAGCAGGACATGCAGTCCTTGAGGTTTTTTTTTTTTAATGGAAATTTGCATGAGCACGGCGCCGTGTTGGTTGAGGTTTTCAACAGTGAGAGCGATGTGACGGTAATATTTTTGGGGATTCCATTCTCTGGGCACATAGAGCGCGGTCTAGAAGAGAGTTCGTGGTGAAGCGCGCCGTGAACCGGCTCATTTATCATTGTGAAGAGCCTGAATAGAAGCTTCCTATTGTCCTCACTAGAAGCGTTCCCGTACATCCGGGTGTTTTTTTTTTTTTATTTCCACTTTAACAGATCCAGTTTGTTATTTGCGGCCCGCGTTCCGCGTCTCTCAAGTGCGTTCTGCGCCGTAATGTATATAACCAGCAATACAAACGCTGAAAATTATAACCATCAGCACCGATGGATCTGTGCGCACAGGATTGTGCCAGGATAAAGCCGTCATCGGTTTATGATGAAGTGACCGTCGTGGATTAGTAATGGGGGGGGGACTGCAGCTCCGCAGAGCACCATCAATCCCGGGGAAGTGGATTATTGTCAAAGTGACAGCTGCCGATACATGGTAGGATTTTGATTGGTCAATTCAACATGTTTCACCAACCACCTTGTAATAAGACGGCCATGCCGTTTTGAAAGAAAATGAAATGGCTTTCACCAGATTGTCCGCACTTCAATTGGTCACTTCATCATAAACTGATGACGGCTTTATCCTGGCACAATCCTGTGCGCACAGATCCATCGGCGCTGATGGTTAGGGCTGAATGGACGATTCTGACAAGAGACTGTTGGGGGCAGAAGAGGTCCCATAGCCAAGATCTCAGCAAAATCGGGGACAGTTGAGTATAAGGGCTCGTTCTCATGGGTGCAGAAGTGGTCCCTTAGCCAAGATTTTGGCAACTCAGGGAAAGTTGGCTATAAGGGATCATTCCCATGGGTGCAGAGGGGCTCCCATAGCCAAAATATAATCAAATTGGGGACAGTTGAGCATAAGGGATCATTCCCATGGGTGCAGAGGAGGACCAATAACTAAAATCTCAGAAAATTGGAGACCACTGAGTATAAGGGTTCCATTACACAGGTGTAGAGGAGCTCCCATAGCCAAGATCTCAGCAAATCCAGGACAGTTGAGCATAAAGGGCTCATTCACACATTTGCTGAGATCTTGGTTATGGGTCTTCATCTGCAATCCAGGACAGTTGAGCATAAGGGATCATTCCCACGGGTGCAGAGGAGGTCCAATAACTAAAATCTCAGAAAATTGGAGACCACAGAGTATAAGGGTTCCATTACACAGGTGTAGAGGAGCTCTCATAGCCAAGATCTCAGCAAATCCAGGACAGTTCAGCATAAAGGGCTCATTCACACATTTGCTGAGATCTTGGTTATGGGTCTTCATCTGCAAATCCAGGACAGTTGGGAATAAGGGATCATTCACATGGGTGCAGAGAAGGTTCCATAGCCAAGATCTCATGAAATTGGGGACAGTTGAGAATAAGGGATCATTCCCATGGGTGCAGAGGTGGTCCAATAACGAAGATCTCAGAAAATTGGAGACCGCTGAGTATAAGGGCTCAGTTACACAGATGTAGAGGAGCTCTCATAGCCAAGATCACAGCAAATCCAGGACAGTTGAGCATAAGGGTTTATTCACACGGGTGCAGAGGAGGTCCCATAACCAAGATCTTTGGAAATCCAGGACAGTTGGGTATAAGGGATCATTCACATGGGTAGAGAAGAGGAGGTCCCATAACCAAGATCTCAGCAAATCCAGGACAGTTGGGTATAAGGGATCTTCACATGGGTGCAGAGGAGATTTCATAACTAAGATCTCAGCAAATCCGGGACAGTTGGGTATAAGGGATCATTCACATGGGTGCAAAGGAGGTCCCATAGTCAAGATCTCAGCAAATCTGGGACAGTTGAGCATAAGGGCTCATTCACACATATGCAGAAGAGATCCCATAACCAAGATCTTAGCAAATCTGGGACAGTTGAGCATAAGGGCTCATTCACACGTATGCAGAAGAGGTCCCATAACCAAGATCTTAGCAAATCTGGGACAGTTGGGTATAAGGGATCATTCTCCCTGGAGCAGAGGATGTGCCATAGCCAAGATCTCAGCAAAGCAGGGACAGTTGAGCATAAGGGATCATTCACACGGGTGCAGATGAGGTCCCATAGCCAAGATCTCAGCAAATCCAAGATAGTTAGGTATAAGGGATCATTCACATGGGTGCAAAGGAGGTCCCATAACCAAGATCTTAGCAAATCTGGGACAGTTGAGCATAAGGGCTCATTCACACGTATGCAGAAGAGGTCCCATAACCAAGATCTTAGCAAATCTGGGACAGTTGGGTATAAGGGATCATTCTCCCTGGAGCAGAGGATGTGCCATAGCCAAGATCTCAGCAAAGCAGGGACAGTTGAGCATAAGGGATCATTCACACGGGTGCAGATGAGGTCCCATAGCCAAGATCTCAGCAAATCCGAGATAGTTAGGTATAAGGGATCATTCACATGGCTGCAGAGGAAATCCCATAAGCAAGATCTTAGCAAATCCAGGGCAGTTGAGCATAAAGGATAATTCACGTCAGTGCAGAGGAGGTTTCATAGCCAAAATCTCAGCAAAACCGGGACAGTTAAGCATAAGGGATCATTCACAGGGGTGCAGAGGAGGTCTCATGGCCAAGATCTCAGCAAATCCATAACAGTTGGGTAGAAGTGCTCATTCGCATGGGTGAAGGTGTCTGTACAGCATGCAAGAAACCAATTGTTTATGCGTCTAGAGCTACATCCTATGTAGATCAAAAAGTGATCCACGGTGGATTGAATGGCTGTTTGAAGGTGTTCATACTGTCCCCTCTTGAATGCCTGTCCCCCCCCCCCCCCATCAATGCCAATGGGTGTTTTAGATTGAAACATGGGGCCACAACCATGTGTCAATCATGACAGGCACCTGGTTGCAGCATGGTCCTATTAACCTCAATGAGCACATTTGGCCAGCAGAATACCTTCAAAAGCCCACATATGGAAATTTGCTACACCAAGAAGCATCATGGCCATGTGAACTGACCTGAATGCCCGCCATGTAAATTTGTAGGTAGGCAGTAAAAACTTAAATCCACGCCTGTTTTACCACCTCTTAGCCGATTGTGTAAACTTAGCCTTAGTATGTTGACCACAGTCCTTTGAGGTGCTTTCCCTATTCAAGCCAACTGAATTGCAACATTCAGAAACCCTTCACAACACCTCAGAATGTAGGGCAACACATGCGAAAGCACCAATATTGCTAATGCAAGCACTTTCATTCATATCTGATGTGAATGAGCCCTTAAGCACTTATTAAACTAGCCTATCAGTGTTTATTGAGCAGGAGGAACAGAAAACACACCACTATGGTGCACCACTACGGAAGACAGCTTAGATGTACCAAGAGCAAACAGAGCTCACTGAATGTACATACTGTATACGCAAATACGCTGATATTGGGTTGATTACTGTCAGAGCCTGGGTCTGAACCTGGGCCTTCTGCAGTGAGTGGCAATGTTTCTTGGATTTTCACGCACAACCATCTCCAGGGTTTACAGAGAATGGTCCAAAAAAAGAGAAAATATCCAGTGAGTGGCTGTTGTGTGGATGAAAACGCCTTGTTGAGGTCAGAGGAGAATGGGCTGACTGGTTGGAGATGATAGAAAGGCAACAGTAACTCAAATAACCGCTCTGTCAGAGCCTGGGTCCGAACCTGGGCCTTCTGCGGTGAGTGGCATTGTTTCTTCTTGCTGAGCCAATTGGAAAGCTGGACAGCTCGCTTGACAATTATTTGGATGATCCTGCCTTGACCTTGTTTGTCATGAACCTTGAACCCCTTGCTCCTCCCATGAACTTCCTGATATAAGCCATGTCTCTGCACTTCCTGTTTGCCAGATTATTGTGCTCTCCAGCCAGTATCTTGCTTCTTGTCATCTGTTATTACCGATATTTTGCTACCACTCGTTATTGACCCTTGGCTTGTTCTCGACTACTCTTCTGCCTGATCCCAACCTGCGACTGCTTATTACCGACCTTGGCTTTTTCTCGGCTACGCTTCTGCCTGATCCCAACCTGCGGCTGCTCATTACCGACCTTGGCTTGTTCTCGGCTACGCTTCTGCCTGATCCCAACCTGCGACTGCTCATTACCGACCTTGGCTTGTTCTCGACTACGCTTCTGCCTGATCCCAACCTGCGACTGCTCATTACCGACCTTGGCTTGTTCTCGACTACGCTTCTTCCTGATCCCAACCTGCGACTGATCATTACCAACCTTGGCTTGTTCTCAGCTACGCTTCTGCCCGATCCCAACCTGCGACCGCTCATTACCGACCTTGGTTTGTTCTCGGCTACGCTTCTGCCCGATCCCAACCTGCGACCGCTCATTACCGACCTTGGTTTGTTCTCGGCTACGCTTCTGCCTGATCCCAACCTGCGACCGCTCATTACCGACCTTGGCTTGTTCTAGACTACACTTCTGCCCGATCCCAACCTGCGACTGCTCATTACCGACCTTGGCTTGTTCTAGACTACGCTTCTGCCCGATCCCAACCTGCGACCGCTCATTACCGACCTTGGCTTGTTCTCGGCTACGCTTCTGCCTGATCCCAACCTGCGACCGCTCATTACCGACCTTGGCTTGTTCTCGGCTACGCTTCTGCCTGATCCCATCCTGCGACTGCTCATTACCGACCTTGGCTTGTTCTCGGCTACGCTTCTGCCTGATCCCAACCTGAGACTGCTCACTACCGACCTTGGCTTGTTCTAGACTACGCTTCTGGCCGATCCCAACCTGCGACCGCTCATTACCGACCTTGGCTTGTTTACTGACCACGCTTCCGTTTGATCCTTACCTGCTTAATATGCTACTGGACCTCCACTTGCTCACCTCCTGGTGGGGTGATCCTGAGGACCGCAACCTGGTGCTAACACGCAGCAAAATCCATTTAAACCATGAGGAGCTCTGGTGAACACCGGTTGGTGCTTAGACTCTGCACCTCGGGTGATCCCACTCCTCCGCCACGGTGACCTGCCTGTTTACCTATCCTGCTGGTTCCAGGTGAGCCTTTCCACTGCTATAGCAACTGGTCTTCAGGCCTGATCCCTGATCGTGACAATTACATTCACATACAATACGAAAAAAAAGCGATACATTTCCTGTAAGTTATGAGGGCGACTGCCTAGAAATGGGATATTGTACTGGAGGAAGAAATGTACTTCTTCACATGTGTGTAACGTTCCCTTTTCTTCGAGTGGTTTGAACATGATACAGCTGAAACTTTAATCCCAAATGACAACTCCCTCCAGCTAGCAGTGTGTTCGCCTCGATTCTGTAAAGATCCCGCAGAGAAAATGCATATTTTATTGGGTAAAATACAACGGAATACGAATGGTCTCCCTGTCTGGTCACTTTCACAGGTTACCCAGCAAACTAGCCAACATACAAAAGAATATTTAGCTCCACAGCTTAAAGAGAAATCACAATTCTGTGCAAATATATTAGATTTTATATATGAGTAAGGTGGACATGCCAACTGGTCCAAAAACAATCATCTGCTCATTCAAACCACTAACTAAATCTAGGTCAGTTCCTGACTAACAAGGTGTCCCCTAATGAGTTCCCAAAACCTAGGATCTGGACCAAAGACTGAAGGTTTTACTCCATCTAAAATGCTACAAAGCCTTCGGGCCCCAGGATAGAGCTTATTAAGATCTGAGGAGACAACAAAATGTGTTACCTACATGTTACAGGGGGGCTCCAGGGTTTGGGTCTGGTATGGAGGAAACACATTTTGGATGTTTACTCGGACCTTAAAAGGTTCTGGTTTGAGTCCTGGTGCTTGGAGGCTTTGTAGAGTTTATTAAAAAAGGATTATAGATGTGTAGGTACCGACACATTACCGGGGCTCCGCAAATTTGTGTCCGTTATGGAGGAAAGAAAGCTAGGGGACATCTATACACCATGTATACACTTAATCAAAAACTTTACAAAACCTCCAGGCTCCAGGACCCAGACCAGAACCTATTAAGATCAGAGGAACCATCACATTTGTTTCCTCCATGACAAAACACAAAACCTGGAGCCCCCTGTCATGTGTAGGTAATAAACCCGGGAAACATCTATGCACCATCTTCAATCTTATTCAATCCATGACTCTACAAAGCCTCTAGGCTCCAGAACAGAACTTATTAAGATCCGAAGAACCATCAAATTTGTTTCCTCCATAATAGAAAAATCCTGGAGCCCCCTGTCACGTGTAGGTGAAACTCCAGGGAACATCTATACACCATCTTCAATCTTATTCAATCCACAACTCTACAAAGCCTCCAGGCTCCAGGACCCAGACCAGTACCTATTAAAATCAGAGGAAAACCATTACATTTGTTTCCTCCATAATAGACACAAAATCTTAGAGCCCCGTGTCATGTGTAGGTAAGAAACCCAGGGAACATCTATACACCATTTTCAATGTTATTCAATCCATAACTCTACAAAGCCTCCAGACTCCAGGACCTAGACCAGAATTATTAAGGCTGGAGGAACCATCAAATGTGTGACAACAAATACTGGAGCCCCTGTTATTTCTAGGGGACATCTACACACCTTACACAATCCTGCCAGTTAGGACCTCTCCACCCTCCTCTATTCAGACCTCTGGGAAGGAACAAATTTTTGTACACATACCAAGGACATGTAACAGTCCAACAGCAACCCCTTGCTGGGGCCCCTGGCAACATTTTCTGGACATCTTTTAAATTGGCTGTTTCAGAGCCTCCGGTACCCGATAAAGGTCTTAACTTTACTTTGACAGGCTTGACAATGCTGCTGTCCAAATGTATCTCCATTGCTCCTCCATCCAGAGTGGAGACACCTTTAAGACAGAAGTGTGTTGCTGGCTGGTTCACCAGGTAAAAATATAGGAAAAGCCTACCACCACATTTTAAGTGGTACTAAACCCAGACCAGTAAAATCAGCCTGTATATGCCGCAAAGCATGCTTGTTATACTCACTGTGGTACCTAAGGGGTTAATCCTCCGCATTATGTAAAAAGGCTGTTTGATCCTGTCTTCTCTGATCCTCCCCTTCTTCTAGTGTCCCCAATCCAATGGGCTGATAGTACAGAGCCCTAAAAGGCACTCTGCGCATGCTCAGTTTGGTGTGTATTGGTAGAGAGATTTTTCTTTTTTCCTTTGGGAGGATGCATGTGATCAGCACAGGGCCAGTCAGCATTAAATCCCCCCCCCCCCCAACTCCCACACCCCGGGCCCTTAGTAGCTGGTTGTTCCCTTTGTTAAAAAGAATAGTCTTACCTGAGGTTGATGCTTTCTGGTTTCCAAGGGTTAACAGCTTGGAGATCTTCCTTGGTAGCAGTATGGTGCTTCATAAAGGGACACCAGCTCATCCCTATTCTGGGGATCTGTATGCTTAATGTGGCAAGGGGTCTCAACAGGCAGGGCTCTGCCATCTGGGCAACTCCATTTGCAACCATTTGTAAGGTGGAACAAATGATACATCTGGAACCTCACAATCTTCTCAGAGTCATATTCTCATGTAAAATGTGTTACTCGTGGTAATCCGTGGTATTCCCGGTCCTGGATCAGATGTTTCCTTTGAGTTTAGGATATGTCTTGGCATCCAGGAGTGAAAAGGGTGCTAGCACATCTGCCCATTGCTCCTCTTCCAGCCTATTACATTTTGTGACTCTCTCGAAGATGCTGAGGTAGGCTTCAACACCATCCAAGGCTTCAACACCATCCAAGGCTTCAACACCATCCAAGGCTTCAACACCATCCAAGGCTTCAACACCATCCAACAAGGACAGGTTCCACAAAGAGCTCTGTACCACGCTGTCAAGGTTTAAAAGTGGACCCCTGTGCCACCCTCGGCCTCTCTGATAGGACCTCCATCTGCTGCTCTGGACACACTGGTTCACTTGCTGTTGTCCTTTTAAGGAGGCCTGGTGGGCTTCAGTCCGCTGTTGCATCTGTAGCACGATCAAGCAGTTCGCCTCTTGCACAAGCCGATTAGTCCGCCATTGGGTACCATTGCACTGCTGCTGGTTAGCATTTGCCAATATGGGGCATTTTACAAGATGTTCAATATCAGTTGTCTTTCTGTTGAAGGCGTTGCCTGCACCCAACCACCAAGTCGTCATGGGACAGGGTCAACTGGTAGCCATGGACAAGACAGGGACAGGGCACGTAGGTATGTCTCGCACTTCTATTCTGTAAGGTAGCCAACACAGATCAGTCCAGGAGGGCTTTGTATAGAAGGTCCATAGCATAAAACCTGCAAAGCTTTTTCTCGTCTGTGCCATGTCTGAACCCATGCCAGTCCCTGACTAAGGGGCTTCCCCAAAACAAACGGCAGATGTACCTTTGGAGCCTTTCCAGCAGTCAGCCTTTGACCAGGAGCAGTTCTCCCATAGTGTGGAATAGTCCTGAGCCTCAGGCAGCTCACATGGGCACAGCTGACTAATTACTGAGGTCTGGCTACCAGGTAAAACATGGACCCCGGACTACAGGCTTCACCACACCAAACATTCAGCAAGCCCTCCAAAGTTCCAGTCTTCAGACCAGACAGGGGCGGACTGACCATTTGGAAACTTGGGCAGTGCCCGAGGGCCCGGGGTCAGTAGGGGGCCCCATGAGATGCCCCTGGTACCTTTTTCATAGGCTTTTTTGAGTTTGGGCAAGGACACAGGGACCCCATGATCCTCAATTGCCCAGGGGCCCCATGAGTTGTCAGTCCACCCCTGAGACCAGAACTTAAAAAAGTGGACATACCCTAACCCCCGGTTCACATCTCCGCGGCCGTGCGGGCCGCGTTTTGCCCGGGCACGAGAGCCCATTGATTTGAATGGACTCCCGTGCCCGGAACACGCAGGGAAGAAGTCCCTGCACTTCTTTGGAGAACGCAGCCCGCTTGGCAACTTCGGTTCCCAGTACAGTTGCGTTTTCCAGTGCGGGCGGCGTGCCATTAGAACTAATGGCACCCACCCGTGGGTCCGCATTCCTCTGTGCGGGTGGTGCCGCTGCACAGATTTTCATGCAGATCCGCAGCGGCCCCACCCGCACAGATGTGAACCTAGCGTAAAGCAGGCCATACATGGGTCCAATTCCTAAAGATTTTTTGATCGAAAACATCGTTCGTTCTGTAATCCGATGGTGCAACAACGGGGCGGACTGACCATTAGAGCACTCGAGCACTGCCTGAGGGCCCGGGGTCAGTAGGGGGCCCCATGAAATGCCTCTGGTACCTTTTATAGGCTTTTTGGGTGTGCTTTGAGTGTGGGCAAGGACACAGGGGCCCCATGATCCCCTATTGCCGGGGGCCCCATGAGTTGTCAGTCCGCCCCTGTGCCACAATGATTCAGAAAAACGGTAGTTTTTCACGAATTTTCCAGCATGCCTGATAAATGAAATGGGGAGGAACCACGAAAATCAGCCAGTGCCATCGCCCCACTAAAATCAGCCGATTATTCTTAGGTGCGATTTGTGAGCAAAAAATCGTTCGAAAATCGACCCATCTGTGGCCGGCCTTAGGCTAGGTTCACACCTGTGCAGTTTGCGTTTGATCCGTTTCTGCAGTGCTTTTTGCACGTGTGTTTTTTGCCGCGTTTTTGATGCATTTTGCGTTTTTTTTTTTCTAACTTGTTGCTGGGCAGATCGAACCGCAATATCGAATCAAAAACGCACCACATGCTTTCCTGCAGCGAATCCATTGAAGTCTATAGAACCAAAAACAACGTTTTGACACGTTTTTAATGCATTTTGCGTTTTTTTTTAGTTTTTTTTAGTTTTTTTTACATTTTTCTTTTTAAACGCAAAACGCGGCAAAAATGCAGCAAAAAACATTTCACCTTTTTTTTTCTAACTTGTTGCTGGGCAGATCAAACCACAAAAAACGCATCAAAAACACACCACATGCTTTCGTGCAGCGTCTTCATTGAAGTCTATACAACCAAAAACGCAATGTTTTGACACATTTTTGATGCATTTTTTTCAATCTTTCTTCTTAAACACAAAACTCGGAAAAACGCAGCAAAAATGCGACAAAAAAGGTAATACATGCTTTTCTGCAGCATTTCCATTGAAGTCTATAGAACCAAAAACGCAACTTTTTGACAAGTTTTTGATGCATTTTGCGCTTTTTTTTCATTTTTTTATTTTTCTTTTTAAACGCAAAATGTGGCAAAAATACGGCAAAAAACATTTCACTTTTTTTTTTAACTTGTTGCTGGGCAGATAAAACCACAATAACGCATCAAAAATGCACTACATGCTTTCCTGCAGTGTCTCCATTGAAGTCTATACAACCAAAAACGCAATGTTTTGACACATTTTTGATGCATTTTTTTCAATCTTTCTTCTTAAACACAAAACTCAGCAAAAACGCAGTAAAAATGCAGCAAAAACGTAACACATGCTTTTCTGCAGCATTTCCATTGAAGTCTATAGAACCAAAAACGCAACTTTTTGACACGTTTTTGATGCATTTTGCTTAAATTTTTAAAAATATTTTTTGTAAACGCAAAACGCGGCAAAAATGCGGCAAAAAATGTTTTGCGTTTAAAAAAAGACCCTTTAAAAAAAGTGCACTGGGTGAAACCATGGAGATGTGAACGTGCCCCATAGGAAATCCCAAGGACTGCTATGCGTTTCTGCAAAACGCAACGAAAACGCATAGGTGTGAACGTGTCCCATAGGAAATCCCAAGACGCAATGGAAAACGCATAGGTGTGAACCTAGACTGAGGCCCGGTTTACACAGATACGATGGTGCCCATTCACACCAATGCAGTGCAGCTGCTATGGGACTTTGGGAAAGGGTGCTGTGCGACTTTGGTGCGATTTACAATGCGATTTGGCCCTGTAGGATATGCAAACCACATCCAAAACGCACCCAAAGCTGCATCCAAGTCGCACTACACAATTGCACTACAAAATCGCATCCTAGTAGAGTGAAGCTAACCCGAAGGCAGGGACGGACTGACCATTCAGGAACTCGGGCACTGCCCGTAGGCCCAGGGTCAGTAGGGGGCCCCATGAGATGCCCCTGGTACTTTTCATAGGCTTTTTTGGGTGTGGTTTGAGTGTGGGTGAGGACACAGGGGCCCCATGATCCCCTACTGCCTGGGGGCCCTATAAGTTGTTAGTACACCCATGCCCCAAGGTGATGCTGTACCACCCTTCCTCCTCCCCCTCCTTCTTCTCTCAATGGATTTGTATTTCTGGTGCAAATGAGAACTGCCGTCTATGCAAAAAAAAGGTCTTCCTGCCCCCTGCGCATGCGCAGATGTGCCGCAGGGCTCGGGCCATGTGCCAGTTTTCCCTGTCCCGGTTTGCACGGGACCGGTCCCGGTTTGCACGGGGTTTCCCACACAAAGACTGCTATCAGGAAAGTCCGAAAGCTTCCCAGTCTTTGAGCGTGCACGGAAATTCATTTGTATGTGCGCAAGTACGCCTTTGATAAGAGATAAATTCCTTTAGCCATCCGGCGCATCGCGTCTCAGGCTCCGACGGGGTAAACGGAACGCGCTTCGGAACATTTCAATGAACACGTCTGTTTCCGCTGCGTGGAAGTCTTCTAAAGGTATCTCTCACATCCCTTCGCATTTCATTTCTGATTAAATGTTTCCTTGGTAAATATTTAATCAGCGCGTAGAACTCCTCTGGCTGCGATTTTCAAAAGCTTCTATCTGGAATCCATCAAAGAGATTAAAAAAAAAAAAAAAAAAAAAAAAAGCACGTTGCTATCGGTCTGAAGCCCTACCGGCTGGCTGGGAGGTCCGCTGCGCGAGAACGGCCTGAGACGACCTTAAAGTACAGCTAAAGACAAACTTTTTTTTTTCTCTTCCTATGGAGAAAAAGACGGTCAAACCACTGTCCGATTTATTTATTTATTTGATTATTTGTTTAATTATTTATTTAATTATTTATTTATTTATTTAATTAACTATTTATTTATTTGATTATTTGTTTAATTATTTATTTAATTATTTAATTAACTAATTAACTATTTAATTATTTATGTAATTATTTAGTTATTTGTTTATGTAATTATTTATTTATTCAAATAATTATTTGCTTATTTATTTATCTATTTTATTTAATTATTTTATATATATATATGTGTGTGTATGTATGTATGTATATATATGTATGTATATATATATATATATATAAATAAATAAATATGTATATATATATAAATATATATGTGTATATAAATATATAGATATGTATATAAATATATATATATATATATATATATATATATATATATATATATATATATATATATATATACACATATATATTTTATATATATATATATTTGATTGCCAACTAACTGTGCAGGCCATACATGGTTTCAAATTCCGAACGATTTTTAGTCCGAAAACTGAAAACGTCGTCCGCTCGGTAATCCGAGTGGTTGCCATCCGTGATTTCAAAAATCGACCGACCGAGTCATAAAGTTCACTCCATATAACAGGCGAAACGTCTGTTCCTTCCAGGTCACGGCTGCTTTTCGGAAAAACGTTCGTACAATTTGACCATCACTGAGTCGAAAATCGGTCGTTTTTCGTGAATTTTCCAATATGTCCGATCACCGAAAAAGGGGAGGAACCACTAAAATTGGCTGGTGCCATTGACCCACTAACAGAGCGAAAATCGACCGATTTTCAGACTAAAATCGGTCGAATTTTGACCCATGTATGGCTGGCCTTAGGGAGATTTCCTGTCACTTCCTGGATAGTTGTCATGAAAACAGGCGTCCACATTGTAAGATTTCCCCTCTCTCCCTGTTCTGGTGGCAACACCGAGTTTTGAATTCACCCTCGGCTTTTGTTCCTGGTGACACTGGTGATCAGGACATTTATAGGGTCAGTGGGAAGAATGTCCCTTACATTGGGGGTCAGTGGGAAGAATGTCCCTTACATTGGGGGTCAGTGGGAAGAATGTCCCTTACATTGGGGGTCAGTGGGAAGAATGTCCCATACATTGGAGATCAGTGGGAAGAATGTCCCTTACATTGGGGGTCAGTGGGAAGAATGTCCCTTACATTGGGGGTCAGTGGGAAGAATGTCCCTTACATTGGTGGTCAGTGGGAAGAATGTCCCTTACATTGGTGATCAGTGGGAAGAATGTCCCTTACATTGGTGGTCAGTGGGAAGAATGTCCCTTACATTGGTGGTCAGTGGGAAGAATGTCCCTTACATTGGTGATCAGTGGGAAGAATGTCCCTTACATTGGGGGTCAGTGGGAAGAATGTCCCTTACATTGGGGGTCAGTGGGAAGAACGTCCCTTACATTGGGGGTCAGTGGGAAGAATGTCCCTTACATTGGGGGTAAGTGGGAAAAATGTCCCTTACATTGGGGGTCAGTGGGAAGAATGTCCCTTACATTGGGGGGTCAGTGGGAAGAATGTCCCTTACATTGGGGGTCAGTGGGAAGAATGTCCCTTACATTGGAGGTCAGTGGGAAGAATGTCCCTTACATTGGGGGTCAGTGGGAAGAATGTCCCTTACATTGGGGGTCAGTGGGAAGAATGTCCCTTACATTGGGGGTCAGTGGGAAGAATGCCCCTTACATTGGGGGTCAGTGGGAAGAACGTCCCTTACATTGGGGGTCAGTGGGAAGAATGTCCCTTACATTGGGGGTAAGTCGGAAGAACATCCCTTACATTGGTGGTCAGTGGGAAGAATGTCCCTTACATTGGGGGGTCAGTGGGAAGAATGTCCCTTACGTTGGTGGTCAGTGGGAAGAATGTCCCTTACATTGGTGGTCAGTGGGAAGAATGTCCCTTACATTGGGGGTCAGTGGGAAGAATGTCCCTTACATTGGTGGTCAGTGGGAAGAATGTCCCTTACATTGGGGGTCAGTGGGAAGAATGTCCCTTACATTGGGGGGTCAGTGGGAAGAATGTCCCTTACATTGGGGGTAAGTGGGAAGAATGTCCCTTACATTGGGGGTCAGTGGGAAGAATGTCCCTTACATTGGGGGTCAGTGGGAAGAATGTTCCTTACATTGGTGGTCAGTGGGAAGAATGTCCCTTACATTGGTGGTCAGTGGGAAGAATGTCCCTTACATTGGGGGTCAGTGGGAAGAATGTCCCTTACATTGGGGGTCAGTGGGAGGAATGTCCCTTACATTGGTGGTCAGTGGGAGGAATGTCCCTTACATTGGGGGTCAGTGGGAAGAATGTCCCTTACATTGGGGGTCAGTGGGAAGAATGTTCTGAGTAAGATGCTCATTTAAAATCTAGGGTACTGGGAAAAGCGGTTCTACTTTTGCGACCCCCTGCAGGCCCCTCTACATGATGCGGTGTGATTTCTTGATGTCCCACATTGCCAGTACCGAGACAAGGACATCCAACACCCAAGGCAAAGATGCCACCCCCAAAATATACAATCTTAGGGGATCCTACCCCCAGCAGTCACTCGCCTGTCAAAATCCCTGCTGCTGTCACTACTCCTGTAACAAAAGGAAGGCGCCCCCATCCCTATAGAAACCCACCGCCCCCGGGGGCAGCCGCCCCTTCTGCCCACCCCTTTGCACAAGTGTCAACCTCGGCTAAAAAAAAAAAAAAGAAACGTCTTTTATTTCCAAATGTATTTTATAGTCGTAATCATAATAAATCATTAAACTGTATAAAATCTCCGGATAGAACCCGCGGTTTCCTGGTTTCCTTCATTTGTCGCCTGCAGCTTCCGAACCAACTAATCACAACCTTGTTGTTTTTTTTTTGTTTTGTTTTTTTTTTGTTTTACGTTCTGATTTTATTTTATTTTTTTTCCCGCTGACCATTACAACTATTAAATAACGGAACCAATTCTGCTAATGAAGCTGTGAATTTCAGCACTAATGAAGCGCGGCGATCGCACAGGTGAATAAATCCCGGCTCTACCTTTGTTAGCATGACCGATAAATAGAATGCTGCATAAATGTAACATTTTCCGGCGTTATTAAATGTCAAATTAATGTTAATGATTACCTTTGTCCCAAAGGCAGCAGAATCATTGTTGCAATGGTTCCTAATTACGACGATTTAATTATTTTTTTCAGCGCTCGGGAAAATGCTTGCACAATGCCTTTCAGGAGGGGGAGGAGGAGGCTGATGACAAATTTTGGCAGAAAAACAACTTTTTTTTATTTTTTACTTTCAATAAAACTGCGGCTGAATTTGCAGCATATCTAGAGGGTCTCTATACTGCCCGGCGACATCATATCTAGAGGGTCTCTATACTGTCCGGCGACATCATATCTAGAGGGTCTCTATACTGTCCGGCGACATCATATCTAGAGGGTCTCTATACTGCCCGGCGACATCATATCTAGAGGGTCTCTATACTGCCCGGCGACATCATATCTAGAGGGTCTCTATACTGCCCGGCGACATCATTTCTAGAGGGTCTCTATACTGTCTGGCGACATCATATCTAGAGGGTCTCTATAGTGTCCGGCGATATCATATCTAGAGGGTCTCTATACTGCCCGGCGACATCATACCTAGAGGGTCTCTATACTGCCCGGCGACATCATACCTAGAGGGTCTCTATATTGCCCGGCGACATCATACCTAGAGGGTCTCTATACTGCCCGGCGACATCATACCTAGAGGGTCTCTATACTGCCCGGCGACATCATATCTAGAGGGTCTCTATACTGCCCGGCGACATCATATCTAGAGGGTCTCTATACTGCCCGGCGATATCATATCTAGAGGGTCTCTATACTGCCCGGCGACATCATATCTAGAGGGTCTCTATACTGCCCGGCGACATCATACCTAGAGGGTCTCTATACTGCCCGGCAACATCAGATCTAGAGGGTCTCTATACTGCCCGGCGAAATCATACCCAGAGGGTCTCTATACTGCCCGGCGACTTCATACCTAGAGGGTCTCTATACTGCCCGGCGACATCATATCTAGAGGGTCTCTATACTGCCCGGCGACATCATACCTAGAGGGTCTCTATACTGCACGGCAACATCATATCTAGAGAATCTCTGCTGGCGGGGCAGAGGACAGGGGTCACCGCTGACAGGGCAGATTCAGGGGTCACCAATGGCAGGGCAGAGGACAGGAGTACAGCTTTTTGTCCCATCCCTGCACTGCACACAGCCTGGGCACAGGCACCAGAGCTCCTCCTCCCCACACAATGCATAACTGGGATCAGTAGAGTGTCAGGCTGGGGCAGTAAATTATCAATGTATTAGGGTGGTATTGTGGCAATTTAGGGTAGTATAGTGGCAGTATACAGTGAAGGAAATGCGTATTTGCTCCCCGGCTGATGCTGAATGTTTGCCCCTCACACAGAAATGATCGGTCTAACAATGGAATGTTCGCCCCTCACACAGAAATGATCGGTCTAACAATGGAATGTTCGGTGTAACACTGAGAGACAGAATACAACAACAAATTCAGCAGAAATGCGTCTAACAAATGATGACGGATCTGCATGTTCATGAGGGAAAGAAGGATTTGATCCCCTATCATTCAGCAGGATTTCTGGCTCCCAGGTGTCTTTCATACAGGTAACAAGCTGAGATTAGAAGCAGTCTCTTAAAGGCAGTGCAGCTAATCTCATTGTGTTCCCTGTATAAAAGACACCTGTCCACAGGAGCCATCAAACCATCAGATTCCAAACTCTCCACCATGGCAAAGACCAAAGAGCTGTCCAAGGATGTCAGGGACAAGATTGTAGACCTACACAAGGCTGGACTGGGCTACCAAACTATGGCCAAGCAGCTTGGTGAGAAGGTGACAACAGTTGGTGCAATCATTCACAAATGGAAGAAACACAAAACAAGTGTCAGTCTCCCTAGGTCTGGTGCACCATGCAAGATCTCACCTCGTGGAGTGACAATGATCATGAGAACAATGAGGAATCATCCCAGAACTACACGTGAGGATCTTGTCAATGATCTCCAGGCAGCTGGGACCGCAGTCACCAAGAAAACAATTGGTAACACACTACGCCGACAAGGACTGAAATCCTGCAGTGCCCGCAAGGTCCCTCTGCTCAAGAAAGCCCATGTCCAGGCCCGTCTGAAGTCTGCCACTGAACATCTGAATGATGCAGAGGAGGACTGGTGGGAAGTGTTGTGGTCAGAGGAGACCAAAATCCAGCTCTTTGGCATCAACTCAACTCGCTGTGTTTGGAGGAGGAGGAATGCTGCCTATGACCCCAAGAACACCATCCCAACTGTGAAACATGGTGGTGGAAACATTCAGCTTTGGGGGTGTTTTTCTGCTAAGGGGAGAGGACAACTGCACCGCATCAAAGGGACGATGGACGGGGCAATGTACCGTCAAATCTTGGGTGAGAACCTTCCTCCCTCAGCCAGGGCATTGAAAATGGGTGGTGGATGGGTGTTCCAGCATGACAATGACCCAAAACACACGGCCAAGGCAACAAAGGAGCGGCTCAAGAAGAAGCACATTAAGGTCCTGGAGTGGCCTAGCCAGTCTCCAGACCTTAATCCAATTGAAAACCTGTGGAGGGAGCTGAAAGTTCGAGTTGCCAAACATCAGCCGCCAAACCTTAATGACTTGGAGAGGATCTGCCAAGAGGAGTGGGCCAAAATCCCTCCTGAGATGTGTGCGAACCTGGGGGCCAACTCCAGGAAACGTCTGACCTCTGTGATTGCCAACAAGGGATTGGCCACCAAGTACTAAGTCATGTTTTGTGAAGGGGATCAAATCCTTCTTTCCCTCATGAACATGCAGATCCGTCATCATTTGTTAGACGCATTTCTGCTGAATTTGTTGTTGTATTCTGTCTCTCAGTGTTACACCGAACATTCCATTGTTAGACCGATCATTTCTGTGTGAGGGGCGAACATTCCATTGTTAGACCGATCATTTCTGTGTGAGGGGCGAACATTCCATTGTTAGACCGATCATTTCTGTGTGAGGGGCGAACATTCCATTGTTAGACCGATCATTTCTGTGTGAGGGGCGAACATTCAACATCAGCAGGGGATCAAAAACACATTTTCTTCACTGTAGGAAAAAAAATAAAAATCCCAGTGGTGAACAAACCACCAAAATAAAGTGTGGTAGTACACGGGATTATATATTTCTCTTATAACAAGTCCTCTTTAGGGATTTAAATAAATTCTATAAATTCTGATATCTACATTTTCCTCTGTTTTGGTGATTTTTTTTTTTTTTTTGCCATGTTATTCTAAATTCCAGAAGAAGTGTTCATTATCATTTCCTTCAGAGTGACACCGAGCCGCTGTCTGGATGTAATAATTACTATGCAGATAGCACGGCCGGGATGAGTTGTATCCCCGGGCAACAGAAATAAACAACTAAACATTAAAAGTAAAGGGAGAAAAAAAAAAGAGAAGAGTCCACCAAACAATTAGAAAAAGTAATAAGAAGGCAGCGAAGGAAAAAAAATATATTTAGAATTTAGAAGTGAGGCGGTGTAGGTTCAGAAACTTCATAAGACGTGGAAAGGTGCGTTGTCCATACAGGAGAGAGGTTCGGTTTACTGTAGGAACTTCATGGAGAAAATGCAATTTAGGGTTCCAGCAAAGTACAGGTTCACGTTAAGGAATCAGTAACATTGTTGATCTATGGACAGTTCGAAGCCGAATTTTGGGCTAAACTGAGGTGCCCTTCTTTCGCAGGGTCCTGGTGCAGGATGACGTCATCATGTCAGCGCAGCTCTTTGCATCATTAAGGTCTGTCAAGGCTGGGGGAAGAGCGGAAGGCCAAGAGGACCCCCTGCGGAGTCTCATTACTGGCCTATTTATATTTATTATTATTATTTTTTCATTATAAATTACAATGCAATATTTACAAATTAATGAAAAAAATACAACTTTATATATATACGTATATATATTTGTTTGTTTTTTTGTTTTTTTTTATTATTATTTATCTATTTTTCCCCCCTTCGAGTTATATACATGTATACAGTATATAATTGTATTTTTTAAATTAATTTATAAATATATTTATAATTTAAAATATATATATATATATATATATATATATATATATACACAGTATATGTATGTGTATATATATATATATATATATATATATATATATGTATGTATATGTATATATATTTTTATATATATATATATATATATGTGTGTATGTTTATGTATATATATATATGTATGTATGTGTGTGTGTATGTATATAATTTCCATTTTTTCTTTAAGTTCATTTATAAATATATATATGTCTGTATACGTTAATTTTTTTCTGTACTAACAAAGATTATTTATTTATATATATATATATATATATATATATATAATTTGTATTTTTGTACCTAATTTATAAATATATTAATAAATGTATAATTATATGATATATCTTTTTACTTTTCTTCTTTAAGTTCAATTATAAATATATATAATGTCTATATAATTTTATTTTTTTCTGTATATTTACTTATAAATATATTTACATTGATTTAAAAAAATAAAAAAAATAACATTTATGGGTATATATATATATATATATATATACATAAATTTTATTTTTATAAATCAATGTGAATATATTTATAAGTATATCATTTTTTTTCTTTAAGTTTATATATATATATATATATATATATATATATATATATATATATACCCATAAATGTTATTTTTTTTTTTTTTTTAAATCAATGTAAATATATTTATAAGTATATATTTTTTTCTTTAAGTTAATGTTATCTAATATATAATATATATATATATATATATACAGTATATATATATATATATATATATATATAATTTAATTTTTTTTCTCTAATAATTGGCTCCAGCGCAGATGAGGCTGAAGATTTCACTTGTTTTGGATCAGGATGTTGCAGTAAAGCAGCCAGTACACCGCTCTCTGCTTATGGGATGGGGAGGCGAAGCTGCAAAGTCACTCAAGGCTGAACTGGCAGATATAAAAAATGATATGGGGGATCAGGTAGCGGGAAATTCTGCAGGATGGAATAAAGCATTGTAGTGAAACGTCGTGTGAAAACATCCACCGAAACCGAAAATTTGCACAGGGGTCCGCAGTCACGTCTGGCATTGTGCAGCAGCGGCGTTCGGCATCCATCATGTTAGCAGAATGAAAGTGGAAGATTATCTGCAGCAGCTGCTCACATTACCTGGCAGATCTGAGATGGTTAGTGGGGTATGAAATAATTAGGCCAGATGTTTTAAAACACCAGCGCCTTGTGATGAATAAACCTTTCATAAAACACTTCACTGGCTGCGGTTCAGAAATTCCTTCCTAGGTATTGAAGATCCGAGGTGTATGCCAACTCAACAGAATTGCCATTGTTCAGATTTAGGTGCATTGTAATGGGGGGAGGGGGGGGGTCTTGTTTGATAGCCGTTCATCAAGCTATGGTATGGGAAACGGAGGACATGACGCAAAATTCATATGAAATGTGGAATTTCGGCCGTTTCGATGATATTTATTTCATATAATTGCAGTAATGTTTACCGTTTATGTGTGTTAAATGGAAAAATATAGGCAAGCTTTTTTTTTGGACTGGTGCAAAATGTGACCTAGGCTTTCATCGTTCCATCTCAATATTCTTTTAGGATTGGCAACTTCCACTGGGTGTCCTCCATCCAGTTCTGCCAATCCCTCCACTGGCCTCCATTCAGTGTCCACCACCCCTCTCTGCCAGTCCCTCCATTGGCTTCCACTGGGTGTTCTCCATCCATCTCTGCCAATTCCTCCATTGGTTTCCATTCAGCATCCTCCACCCCTCCTTGCCAGACCCTCCATTGGCTTCCACTGGGTGTCCTCCATCCATCTCTGCCAACTCCTCCATTGGTTTCCATTCAGCATCCTACACCCCTCTCTGCCAGACCCTCCATTGGCTTCCACTGGGTGTCCTCCATCCATCTCTGCCAATTCCTCCTTTGGTTTCCATTCAGCATCCTACACCCCTCTCTGCCAGACCCTCCATTGGCTTCCACTGGGTGTCCTCCATCCATCTCTGCCAATTCCTCCTTTGGTTTCCATTCAGCATCCTACACCCCTCTCTGCCAGACCCTCCATTGGCTTCCACTGGGTGTCCTCCATCCATCTCTGCCAATTCCTCCTTTGGTTTCCATTCAGCATCCTACACCCCTCTCTGCCAGACCCTCCATTGGCTTCCACTGGATGTCCTCCATCCATCTCTGCCAATCCCTCCACTGGCCTCCATTCAGTGTCCACCACCCCTCTTTATCAATCCCTCCATTAGCTTTCACTCAGTGTCCACCACTCCTTTGCCAATACCTCCACTGACTTCCACTTACATAAGTTTTCAAATTTTAAATGTTGGTAGAGTAACTCTTCTTTGTCATTACAGGTGAATAATGGATTCCAAGCAAAAGCAATGTGCCATCATTGAGTTCTTGATGATGGAGGGGTGCAAGCTGTCCGACATCCGCAGAAGGCTACAGAATATTTACGGAGATGACACCAATGACAAGACATTGTGCTTTTCAATGGTGTCACCTCTGTAAACATTCTGTAGCCTTCTGCAGATGTCAGACAGTCACAGAAAAAGATGAAGAAAGAAGAAGACGAAAAAAAAAAGAAGAAAGAAAAAGGAGGAGGAAAAAGAAGATGAAGGAAAAAGAAAGAAGAAAGTGGAAGAAGGAGGGAGGAAAAGAAAAATGGAGAAGAAAGAAGTAAGAAAAATAAGGTGGGAGAAGACGACAAAGAAAGAAGGAGGAAAAGTAAAGAAGAAGGAGGAGGAGGAAGAACGAGGAGGAACAAGAGGAAGGAAGAGGGAGAAGTAACAAAAAGGAGAAAGAGGAGGAAGAAGAAGAAGGATAAGGAAGAAGAAGAAAGAGGAGGAGGAAGAATGAGGAGAAAGAAGAAAGGGGAGGAAGAAGAAGAAGAAAGAGGAGGAGGAGGAAGAAGAAGAAAGAGGAGGAAAAAGGAGGAGGAGGAAAGAGAAAGTAGAGGAGAAAAAAGAATAAGGAGGAGAAAGAAGAAGAGGAAAGGAGAGGAGAAAGATGAGGAGGAAGAAGAAGAAGAAGGAGGAGAAAGAAGGAGGAAGAGGAGGAGGAAGAAGGAGGAGGAGAAAGAAGAAAGAGGAGGAAGAGAGAGGAGGAGGAGGAAGAAGAAAGAGGAGGAAGAGGAAGAGAAGAAAAAGGAGGAGGAAGAAGAAGAAGAAAGAGGAGGAGGAAGAAAAAGGAAGAGGAAGGAGGAGGAGGAAGAAGATAGAAGAAGAAGTAGGAGGAGGAAGAAGAAAAAATAAGAGGAAGGAGAAAGAAGGAGGAGGTGGAGGAAAGAGAAAAGGGAGGAAGAAGAAGAAGAAGGAGGAGAAAGAAGAAGAGGAAAGGAGAGGAGACAGATGAGGAGGAAGAAGGAGGAAGAAGAAGAGGGAGGAGAAAGAAAGAGGAGAAAGAGGAGGAGGAGGAAGAAGAAGGAAGAAGAAAAAGGAGGAGGAGGAAGAAGGAAGTAGGAGGAGGAAGAAAGACGAGGAAGAAGGAAGAAGAAGGAGGAGAAAAGAGAAGTAGGAGGAGGAAGAAGGAGAAGGAGGATGAAGGAGGAGGAAGTAGGAGAAGGAGGAAGAAGGAGGAGGGGAAGAGAGGAGGAAGAAGTAGGAGGAAGAAGGAGAAGGAGGAAGAAGGGAGAATAAGGAGGAGGTAAGAGAAAGGGAAGGAGAAAGATGGAGGAGAAAGAAGAAAGGGGAGGAGGAGGAAGAAGGAGGGAGAAGAAGAATAAAACAAGAAGAAAGAAGACATTTCCAACCAATTCATGGACCTCTTGGCTGTGGTTGAGCTTGGCCTGCACCCCACACACCGCACTGCTGAGCTGCTTGACAGCATTGTATATTTATGAGCGTAGTTGTTTAGTTTTTATAAACATTTGGTAGGCCTTCAGCGCTGTCAGACGAATGTATTGACGACTGTAAAGTATTACATTAAATGGCCTGTTGCAGGAATTCCCATCTCATCATCTCTATGTGCAGCAATTGGCTTCCATTGTAATACAATAATTAAATTGGAAGACTTTAGCATGTGTTGTACAAAGGTCGTCATGTCAGTGTTAATTATCAATTATTGCTAATTACTAGGCCTATAACAACAGCTTGCATTGTAGATGGCGGTCGGGTTTGCCGTGAGCCCACTTAATTATGATCCACATGGCAATGTCCTGTTGAAGGACACGCAACATTAAACTGCTGAAAGTAGAATCAAACAAGCATGGATACCCAAAGGGGTCAGAGATCAAGATTACCATAAAATAACAAAATTCTTTATTAGGATTCTAGGAGCACTCAACAGACCATATTGTGAAGTCTGGATAAAACCCAGAAAACGGATTCCATATTCATTGAGGAGAAGATAACTGAACCAGTTACTTCCCACTCTGCAGTCCAGGTACCTGGCAGGTCACATGACCATGGGTTTAAGGGGACACTAAAGGATATCCTTTTTCTCCAAAAATAATTCATATGGATCCACTACTTAATGGCTCTAATCTACTTTTCATGAAATTGTTTCTTTGAGTTTTTTTCTGTCTTCTCGTAATGTCCTCTGTGAGTTCCCAAGTAGGGGTGGACTGACAACTCACGGGGCCCCCGGGCAATAGGGGATCATGGGGCCCCTGTGTCCTTGCCCAAACTCAAAAAAGTCTATGAAAAAGGTACTAGGGGCATCTCATGGGGCCCCCCTACTGACCTCGGGCAATGCCCGAGTTTCCAAATGGTCAGCCCGCCCCTGCTCCCAAGCCTTTCCTTTTCCCCATCACTTTGGAATGAGCAGAGCATGTTAGTTGGGGTTTCGTGTGCACTGCTCTAAGCAGACTACAAATCCCATAGTTCATTGTACTAGTCCATCTAGGAGTGAGAAAGAGAGGGTGACTACGTTCCTAAATACTATCGGATCATGGAGAATGAACGTAGCCACCCTCTAAAATCAAATCATAGCAACAAAAAAAGGAATTTGGAGGGAGCTGAGAATGGTAGAAGGGACATATTTTTAAAAGCACTGCAAAGCATAGAATTATGGACTCAGCATGCGTACACCCCCAGCACTGCCTGTCAGGGATCAGCAGCAGGGATGGCCAGATCTGCATTGCTGCTCTTGAGAAACCAGAACTTTAATGGCCTCCCAGTCTTAGTCCTTAGGGTTCAATATTGAGTTGGCCCCGCCCCTTTCCACGCACATGACCTTTAATGGCCCCCCAGTCTTAGTCCGTAGGGTTCAATATTGAGTTGGCCCCGCCCTTTCCACACACATGACCTTTAATGGCCTCCCAGTCTTAGTCCTTAGGGTTCAATATTGAGTTGGCCCCGCCCCTTTCCACGCACATGACCTTTAATGGCCCCCCAGTCTTAGTCCGTAGGGTTCAATATTGAGTTGGCCCCGCCCTTTCCACGCACATGACCTTTAATGGCCCCCCAGTCTTAGTCCGTAGGGTTCAATATTGAGTTGGCCCCGCCCTTTGCAGCTATAACAGCTTCAACTCTTCTGGGAAGGCCGTCCACAAGGTTTATGAGGGTGTCTATGGGAAGGTTGGACCATTCTTCCAGAAGAACATTTGTCAGGTCAGGCACTGATGTCGGGGGAGGAGGCCTGGCTCGCAGTCTCCGCTCTAATTCATCCCAAAGGTGTTCTATGGGGTTGAGGTCAGGACTCTGTGCAGGACAGTCAATTTCCTCCACCCCAGACTGGCTCCTCCATGTCTTTATGGACCTTGCTTTGTGCACTGGTGCGCAGTCATGTTGGAACAGGAAGGGGCCATCCCCAAACTCTTCCCACAAAGTTGATATTGTCCAAAATGTCTTGGTATGCTGTCGCCTTAAGAGTTCACTTAACCGGAACTAAAGGGCTAAGCCCAATTCCTGAAAACCTGAAAACCAACCCCACACCATAATCCCCCCTCCACCAAACTGTACACTTGGCACAATGCAGTCAAGCAAGTACCGTTCTCCTGGCCACAGCCAAACTCAGACAAGTCCATCAGATTGCCAGACAGACAAGCGTGATTGGTCACTCCAGAGAACACGTCTCCACTGCTCTAGAGTCCAGTGGCGGCGTACTTTACACTACGGCATCCAACGCTTTGCATTGCACTTGGTGATGGAAGGCTTGGATGCAGCTGCTCGGCCATGGAAACTCATTCCATGAAGCTCTCTACGCACTGTTGTTGGGCTCATCTGAAGGCCACACCAAGTTTAGAGGTCTTTAGCTATTGACTCTGCAGATAGTTGGCGACTTCTGCGCACTGTGTGCTTCAGCATGCGCTGACCCCGCCCTGTCATGTGACGTGGCCTACCACTTGGTGGCTGAGTGGCTGTTGTTCCCAGTGGCTTCCACTTTGTTATAATCCCACTAAGAGTTGAGCGTGGAATATTTAGTAGCCAGGAAATGTCGTGGATGGACTTTTTGCACAGGTGGCCACCTATCACAGGACCACGCTTGGAGTCACTGAGCGCCTGAGAGCGACCCATTGGAGGTCTTTAGCTATTGACACTGCAGACAGTTGGCGACTTCAGCGCACTATGCGCTTCAGCATGCATTGGAGGTGTAAGGAACAGTCAGGAACAAGGGGGAGTAGGTACATGGTAGCAGGGTATAGGTACAAGGAAAAAGCAAGCTCAGGAGCAGGGTCAGGATAAATGGCAAGCAGTATCTGCCTAGCAGAGCAAAACACCAAAGTACAAGGCATTAGTAGAGGAGGGGCTAAATACCCTCCCAGTAATCCAGCTGATGCTGGCTGCTGGGAGGGTATTTAGCCCCTCCTCTACTAAAGCTTCAGTGTTTTGCTCTGCTAGCCAGATACTGCTTGCCATTTATCCTGACCCTGCTCCTGAGCTTGCTTTTTCCTTGTACCTATACCCTGCTGCCTTGTACCTACTCCTCCTTGTTCCTGGTGACCCAGGTCCTGAAACTGCCTCTGCAGCTGAAAGGGGAGTGGTTGTGGATGGTTTTGCCACTCCCCACCACCCCCAACCGCTAGTGTCAATGAGCCCTAAAGGTAAAAAGAGGGATTTGTAATTTAAGAAAAGCTGCAATATTTTGTGGATATCATCAGTTTATTAGCCAATTCTGTTTCCAGAATTGGAAATGCCAGTTCCCTTTGCATCGTCCAATAACATTTCTTTTTCTCTTTCCATTATGGAGATGATATAATGTACGATCTCCCAACAGAAACAAGACGGGAAGATCAGAAGTTGTGTTTGTAATACAAGAAAATAATAAGACAAAAAAATGATTAATTGATGGTCAGAGAGGAAAGGATGTCTTATCGGAGCGTCGTCTCGCTGAGCATATGTTTCCGAGACCGAATACATCTCTGAATAAAGCACAATGATAGATTGTCCCCGATTAGTTTTTTCTGCTTTATGGAGTACGCACACAGCTACGGCAGCTGGCAAAAAATATTTATTACACAACAAATCTATTAATTCGTTTTACAGCATTTGTACACATTGCTATTATAATGGCCATGTAGATATGGAGGGAAATAACTCAAGGCCTCAACCGATATTTGGCGGAATATGTATCCTTCCACCAGAAACCAGCAACGTAACCGGAAATGCAACCAATCCAATCACTGGACGCCACGGCCTAAACATTCATCATAGGGTGGAGCTGTCACTGAGAACACAACTGTCAGGGTCCTGTCCACGGCAGAAGTTCTGGAAGATTTCTGTCAGTACCCTGCATGGCCGCAGAAGCAAGCATCAGCCTCAGTTTGGTGCCAGACGGCCTTTATAAGGAGGCTCATCACTTCCTCAAGTTGCTGGATGATCTCTAGCCTCCCGTGCCCTGTTGCTGTTTCCTGTGACCCGTGATCTCCTGTTACTGACTCGGCTTGCTCTTGGACCTGTCTACTCTGCTTTACCCCTGATCTGACCTCGGCTTGGCTTACGGATACTCTCTCTCTCCTCTTTGTATGACCTCAGCTATCCCATCTGACTACGTCTGCTCTGATTCCCACCTGGTACCTGACCTTGGCTTGAACCGACTACCCAGCAAACATCTAAATCCCGGAAGGGCTTGCATACCACACACAGGCGCCTCCTGTCTGCAGACCTATCTCCGTGCACCAGCTGTGCTTCTGAGTGGACCACCAATCAGCACTCCTATAGGCAACCTGTGCAACTTTGGGCCAGACTCCCGCTGTCCCACTCTCAGGGGAGTCTGGAACTTAGCCGCAAGGGAAGCCCTCTCTCCATCAGCCTCCATCACCAGGTACGTGATAACAACCTATCCAATTACTAAAGTCCAGTGACATCACCGAGAATGCAGCCTATCCGTTCACTAGAGAGCGGTGACATCACTGAGAATGCAGCCTATCCATTCACTAGAGAGCGATGACATCACTGAGAATGCAGCCTATCCATTCACTACAGAGCAGTGACATCACTGAGAATGCAGCCTATCCATTCACTAGAGAGCGATGACATCACTGAGAATGCAGCCTATCCATTCACTAGAGAGCGATGACATCACTGAGAATACAGCCTATCCATTCACTAGAGAGCGATAACATCACTGAAACCCAGCTTACTCATTCACTAGAGAGCGGTGACATCACTGAGAATGCAGCCTATCTATTCACTAGAGAGCAGTGACATCACTGAGAACGCAGCCTATCCAATCACTAGAGACTGGTGACATCACTGAGAATGCTGCCTATCCATTCACTAGAGAGCGATAACATCACTGAAACCCAGCTTACTCATTCACTAGAGAGTGGTGACATCACTGAGAATTCAGTCTATCCATTCACTACAGAGCAGTGACATCACTGAGAACGCAGCCTATCCAATCACTAGAGACTGGTGACATCACTGAGAACGCAGCCTATCCAATCACTAGAGACTGGTGACATCACTGAGAATGCAGCCTATCTATTCACTAGAGAACAGTGACATCACTGAGAATGCAGCCTATCCATTCACTAGAGAGCGGTGAAATCATTGAGAATGCAGCCTATCCATTCACTAGAGAGCGGTGACATCACTGATAATGCAGCCTATCCATTCACTAGAGAGCGGTGACATCACTGAGAATGCAGCCTATCCATTCACTACAGAGTGGTGACATCACTGAGAATGCAGCCTATCAGTTCATTATAAACCGGTTACATCACTGATGTCCATTCACTATAAATTGACAATATCAATGTGAATGCAGCCCATTCATTCACCATAGACTAAGAGAACTTCCTATGGCTCCCAACCCACCTGTGGTCTTCATATCTGGTCATCACTTGGGGACCACCACTAAATGTCAACAGATGTTCTCATCTGCTGGATCTGCTGAGATTTCCAGAGGGAGCCAGCTAGCGGAGATCACTGCAAGAAAGAGAACATGGTGAACTGGGCAAGCTTCAGATCTACCAATGACAATCTTCCAGATCGGCCTATTCCTACCAGTGTCATACATGTCCACATGGAGTGTGGCCAATCTGAATGGAAGCAGATTAATCTTCCAGAATATGTGCAGACTGTGAACATAGACAGAGGACCCAGAAGAAAACCAAACAAAGACAAAAGGTGAGAACACACAATCTTGGTGTGACTGGAACCCTGTTCTGGGCATCAAAGCCAGGTCTACAACGTTGAAGAGCAAATGTTCTGATGCCTACCTACAATGAAGCAATTGTTCTGCTGCCCTCTAGCTATCCTGCACATTCACCTGAGAAGAAACCATTTCCACCTTCTAACATGGAGCCCTCCTGCAAGCATGGGTGAGACACATACACTCACCAGCCACTTTCTTAGTTCCACCTTGCTATTGCCAAGAAAATCTCCCCCACACCATGACACCAGCACCACCAGACTGAACCATGGATACAAGGCAGGATGGATCCACCACACCATGACACCACCACCACCAGCCTGAACCGTGGATACAAGGCAGGATGGATCCACCACACCATGACACCACCACCACCAGACTGAACCATGGATACAAGGCAGGATGGATCCACCACACCATGACACCACCACCACCAGCCTGAACCGTGGATACAAGGCAGGATGGATCCACCACACCATGACACCACCACCACAAGACTGAACCGTGGATACATGGCAGGATAGATCCACCACACCATGACACCACCAACACCAGCCTGAACCGTGGATAAATGGCAGGATGGATCCACCACACCATGACACCACCACCACCAGCCTGAACCATGGATACAAGGCAGGATGGATTCACCACACCATGACACCACCACCACCAGCCTGAACTGCTGATACAAGGCAGGATGGATTCACCACACCATGACACCACCACCATCAGCCTGAACCATTGATACAAGACCGAATGGAGCCATGCTTTCACGTTGTTTACGCCAAATTCTGACCCTACCATCTGAATGCGGCAACAACCAGTCTGCCCATTCTCCTCTGACATCAACAAAGCATTTTCCTCCACACAACTGCCGCTCTCTGGATATTCTCTCTTTTGCGGCCCATTCTCTGTAAGCTCTAGAGATGGCTGTGCGTGAAAATCCCAGCAGATCAGCAGTTTTTGACATCCTCAGACCAGCCCGTCTGGCACCCAACAACCATGCCACGTTCAAAGTCACTTAAATCCTCTTTCTTCCCCATTCTGATGCTCGGTTTGAACTTCAGCAAGTCGTCTTCACCACATCTAGATGCCTAAATACATTGAGTTGCTGCCGTATGATTGGCTGATTAGCAATTTGTGTTGCCAAGCCATTGAACAGGTGGACCTAATAAAGTGGCCGGCAAGTGTAGTCTAACCTTTTTCAGATGACGTAACACAGGGCAGGGCAGGATGGATCTACGCTTTCATGTTGTTTATGCCAAATTCTGACCCTACCATCTGAATGTTGCAGCTGAAATCCAGACTCATCAGACCAGGCAACGTTTTTCCAATCTTCTATTGTCCAATTTTGGTGATCCTGTGCGAATTGTAGCCTCTGTTTCCTGTTCTTAGCTGACAGGAGTGACACCCGGTGTGGTCTTCTGCTGCTGTAGCCCATCTGCTTCAAGGTTGGATGTGTTGTGCATTCAGAAATGATATTCTGCTTATTTTGGTTGTAATGAGTGGTTATTGGAGTTACTAAAATCTCTAAAATCTTGAACCAGTCTGCCCATTCTCCTTTGACATCAACAAGGCATTTTCCTCCACACAACTGGATATTTTCTCTTTTTTGGAGCATTCTCTGTAAACCCTAGTGATGGTTGAGCGTGAAAATCCCACACAACAACCACGCCACGTTCAAAGTCACTTAAATCTTCTTTCTTCCCCATTCTGATGCTCGGTTTGAACTTCAGCAAGTCGTCTTCACCACGTCTTTATGCCTTGAGTTGCTGCCGTGTGATTGGCTGATTACCAATTTGTGTTGCCAAGCCATTGAACAAGTGGACCTAATGAAGTGGCCGGCAAGTGTAGTCTAACCTTTTTCGGATGACGTAACACAGGGCAGGGCAGGTGGACCTTAATGTCCAGGCACCAAACATGGGTCCACGTGGCTCTGAGGTCCTTTGCAGAGACAGTGGTGTCACCACACCGACCAAGGTGTCCCCAACAGCTCCCGGTCAGGGCAATTGGGAAGCCGCTGAGACCACAAAATCTAATCACGTTGATCACGTGATCGACTCCTGGCTTTATCGCCCACTCAGAGGGTTAAAAGCTCGCCATCGCCTACCATCTGAGAATTACAAGGTGTCCCCCCCCCCCCCCGTCCTTTCTTTGCATTTCATTTCTCTTCCTCAGAAACGAAAGCTGATAAGAATGACTTTTTTTTATAGTTTGATTGCCGTAATGATTCTCTGTGCTGGAATTTCACAGAAATCAGGAGCTAATCAAATATTATTTTAGAGTGTGTTTAGCATTCAGCGAGGTTACCAGGCCGGGAAAAGTACAAAACTTTTTCTGAGTGAAATACTGAGAACCCTACACCGAGCACAAACTTTCCACTGAGAAAAAAAAAATCCACCCATTTGCCATTGTTGTTGGATGGTGACCACTAATTGAATGAAATACAAAAATATCGAAGGTTATAGAATATAGAATAGAATAGAAAGAATACAGCTGTCTTCAGAAATTAAAATTTAGAAAAGAAGAGAATAGAAAAAAAAGAATAGATTAGAATAGAATAGAAAAAATCCACCCACTGGCCATCGTTGTTGGATGGTGACCACTAATTGTATGAAATACAAAAATCTCGAAGGTTATAGAATATAGAATAGAATAGAAAGAATACAGCCGTCTTCAGAAATTCAAATTTCAAAAAGAAGAGAATAGAAAAGAATAGAAAAAAACGAATAGAATAGAAAAAATCCACCCACTGGCCATCATTGTTGGATGGTGACCACTAATTGTATGAAATACAAAAATCTCGAAGGTTATAGAATATAGAATAGAATAGAAAGAATACAGCCGTCTTCAGAAATTCAAATTTCAAAAAGAAGAGAATAGAAAAGAATAGAAAAAAACGAATAGATTAGAATAGAATAGAAAAAATCCACCCACTGGCCATCGTTGTTGGATGGTGACCACTAATTGAATGAAATACAAAAATATCGAAGGTTATAGAATATAGAATAGAATAGAAAGAATACAGCCGTCTTCAGAAATTCAAATTTAGAAAAGAAGAGAATAGAAAAGAATAGAAAAAAAAGAATAGATTAGAATAGAATAGAAAAAATCCACCCACTGGCCATCGTTGTTGGATGGTGACCACTAATTGTATGAAATACAAAAATCTCGAAGGTTATAGAATATAGAATAGAATAGAAAGAATACAGCCGTCTTCAGAAATTCAAATTTCAAAAAGAAGAGAATAGAAAAGAATAGAAAAAAACGAATAGAATAGAAAAAATCCACCCACTGGCCATCATTGTTGGATGGTGACCACTAATTGTATGAAATACAAAAATCTCGAAGGTTATAGAATATAGAATAGAATAGAAAGAATACAGCCGTCTTCAGAAATTCAAATTTCAAAAAGAAGAGAATAGAAAAGAATAGAAAAAAACGAATAGATTAGAATAGAATAGAAAAAATCCACCCACTGGCCATCGTTGTTGGATGGTGACCACTAATTGTGTGAAATACAAAAATCTCGAAGGTTCAAAACACTCTACGACCAAAATCTCGGGCTGTTCAACTGAACCGGTTTACATCTGAGTGCTATGGAGCCCGTAGCTCCAAGCCTGAAGCTTAAAAAGAAAGAAAAAAGAAGAAAAGAAGAAAAGATACATGTGCTATTCTATAATTTAGAATAGATTAGAAAGAATAAAGCCGTCTTCAGAAATTCGAATTTCAAAAAGAATAGACTAGAAAATAATAGAAAAAAATAGAATAGATTAGAATAGAATAGAATAGAATAAAATAGAAAGAATATAGTCGTCTTCTGAAATCCGAATTTCGAAAAAAATTGAAAAGTGCAAAAAAAAGATTAGAAAATGAAAAAATTAGATTACAAAAAAAAGGAATATAGCAAAAAAGAATAGAATAGAAAAAAATAGAATAGTTTAGAATAGAATAGAAAGAATACAGCCGTCTTCAGAAATTTGAATTTCAAAAAGAAGAGAATAGAAAAGAATAGAAAAAAACAGAATAGATTAGAATAGAATAGAAAAAAATCCACCCACTGGCCATCGTTGTTGGATGGTGACCACTAACTGTATGAAATACAAAAATCTCGAAGGTTCAAAACACTCTACGACCAAAATCCCGGGCTGTTCAACTGAACCGATTAACATCTGAGTGCTATGGAGCCCGTAGCTCCAAGCCTGAAGCTTAAAAAGAAAGAAGAAAAGAATAAAAAAGAAAAAACGAAGAAAGAAGAAGAAAAGATACATGTGCTATTCTATAATTTAGAATAGATTAGAAAGAATAAAGCCGTCTTCAGAAATTCGAATTTCAAAAAGAACAGAATAGAAAATAATAGAAAAAAATAGATTAGAATAGAATAGAATAAAATAGAAAGAATATAGTCGTCTTCTGAAATCCGAATTTCTAAAGAATTGAAAATAACAAAAAAAAGATTAGAAAATAAAAAAATTAGATTAGAAAAAAATAGAATATAGCAGAAAAGAATAGAATAGAAAAAAATAGAATAGAAAGAATACGGCCGTCTTCAAAAATTCGAATTTCAAAAAGAATAGAATAGAAAATAAAAAAATAGATTAGAATAGAATAGAATAAAATAGAATATAGTTGAAATTTTGAAAAGAATTGAAAATAGCAAAAGAAAAAAAAAAAATAAATATATATATATATATGTGTATGTATGTATATATACAGTTGCAAGAAAAAGTATGTGAACCCCTTGGGATTACGTGGAGTTTTGCATGAATTGGGCATAAAATGTGCTCTGAACGTCATCTAAGTCACAACAATAGAAGAACACAGTCTGCTGAACATAATACTACACAAACATTAGATGTTGCCATGGTTTAATTGCACATAACATGTAAACATTCACAGTGCAGGGAGGAAAAAGTATGTGAGGCCCTAGCTTAATGACTTCTCCCAGAGCTAACTGGAGCCAGGAGTGAGCCAACCTTGACTCCAATCAGTGTGATGATATTGGATGTGTTGCTGACACCTGTTTTGGGTTTACTGGTTTCAAGAAGCACTGTCTGATGTGAACCATGCCTCACAGAAAAGAGCTCTCAGAAGACCTACGATCAAGAATTGTTGACTTGCATGAAGCTGGAAAGGGTTACAAAAGTATCTCCAAAAGCGATGATGTTCATGTGTCCACGGTAAGACAGACTGTCTACAAATGGAGAAAGTTTAGCACTGTTGCTACTCTCCCTAGGCGTGGTCGTCCTGTAAAAATGACTGCAAGAGCACAGCGCAGAATGCTGCATGAGGTAAAGAAGAATCCCAGAGTGTCAGCTAAAGACCTACAGAAATCTCTGGCACATGCTAATATTTTTGTTGACACATCTACAATAAGGAAAACATTAAACCAGAATGGAGTACATGGGAGGACACCACGGAGGAAGCCATTGCTGTCCAAAAAGAAGATTGCAGCACGTTTGAAGTTTGCAAAAGAGCACCTGGATGTTCCACAGCACTACTGGCAGAATATACTGTGGACAGATGACACCAAGACTGAGTTGTTTGGGAAGAACACACAACACTATGTGTGGAGAAAAAAAGGCCCAGCACACCAACATCAAAACCTCATCCCCACTGTGAAACATGGCGGAGGGAGCATCATGGTTTGGGGCTGCTTTGCTGCCTCAGGGCCTGGACGGATTGTTGTCATTGATGGGAAAATGAATTCCAGAGTTTATCAAGACATTTTGCAGGAAAACGTACGACCATCTGTCCACCAACTGAAGCTCCGCAGAGGATGGGTGATGCAACAGGACAATGACCCAAAGCATACAAGTCATTCAACAAAACAATGGCTGCAACAGCACAGAATACGCCTTCTGGAGTGGCCCAGTCAGAGTCCTGACCTCAACCCCATTGAAATGCTGTGGCATGACCTTAAGAGAGCGATTCACACCAGACATCCCAAGAATATTGCTACACTGAAACAGTTTTGTGAAGAGGAGTGGTCCAAAATGACTCCAGATCGTTGTGCAGGTCTGATCTGCAACTACAGGAAACATTTGGTTGAGGTTATTGCTGCCGAAGGAGGGTCAACCAGTTATTAAGTCCAAAGGTTCACATACTTTTTCCTCCCTGCACTGTGAATGTTTAGATGTTATGTGCAATTAAACCATGGCAACATCTAATGTTTGTGTAGTATTATGTTCAGCAGACTGTGCTCTTCTATTGTTGTGACTTAGATGACGTTCAGAGCACATTTTATGCCCAATTCATGCAAAACTCCACGTAATCCCAAGGGGTTCACATACTTTTTCTTGCAACTGTATATGTATGTATATATATATGTATGTGTGTATATATATATATATATATATATATATATTTGTGTGTATGTATATGTGTATATATATTATTTTTTTTATTTTTTTTCAATTGAAATATATTTTGAAATGTATTGAATACGGCCAGAATTGTAGCATTTTAAATATATGGCGATCTATTTGGGAAGAGTATTTTTAAAATAAATGTGAAATATATTTTTCTCCCATGTGGGGTGGAAGCGGGGTTCCTCTTTCCGTTCGACGTCTCGCGCGCAGACGATGACGATATACCATTCACACTAAATTCTCGGCTAGCGGCGGCGATGGCGGCCTCCGGGAGCATTCGAATCGAAATATTAGCGGCAGTTAAGCGCTCGCACGGCCGTCTTCCGCGCTGTAAGCTGCTAATGCGCTTTCTTTAAGCTGGATACATGGTAATTATCAGAATATATTTTAGAAGAGGAGGCAGTCTATAAAGCCGGATTTTTTTTTTTAGGATTTTTTTTTTAGCCGGCAGCAACCAATTAGATCTCAAATGTCGATTTCCAGAGCAGTCGTGAGAATTAAAAAAAAAAGGAAGAAGCTGATTGTTATGAGCAACACTTCTACAATCTCTATAGAAAATGACTCTTTATAGCACCATTGTGCGAACAATGTATACTTGCTGTATACTATTAGAAGAACAATTGCCGTGCTGGTGAACAGGAAGATCCAAAATCAACTCCTCCATGAATGGGGAGATTTGCATATCATTTCAGCATTCTGTTTTTTTCCCTGGTTTTTTCAGTTTGAATTGGCGGGTTTGTGAGACGTTTACATTAAATGTTACCCACGGCGGCCAAAAAACTGACAAGGAATCTAGAAAACTAAAAGAATCCTTACAGCTTTAGTCATATCACATATCTGTAATAAAAAATGGGATACGTTGTGCGAGCAATGTGGATCCTGGAGAAATCTGTTCGGGGATACCCCGTTGTCTTCCTGGCTCTGAACTTCTGGATCCTGGAGAAATCTGTTCAGGGATACCCCATTCTCACCCTGTCCCTGAACTTCTGGATCCTGGACAAATCTGTTCAGGGATACCCCATTCTCACCCTGTCCCTGAACTTCTGGATTCTGGAGACATCTTCTGTTTAGGGATGCCCCGTCCTCTTCTTAGCTCTTAACTTTAGGATACTAAAGACATTTTCTTTGCATGGGTGCCTTGTCTTCTTCCTTACTTTGTACTTCAGGATCCTGGAGAATTCCTCTGTTTAGGGATACCCCATCCTCTTCCTGGCTCTGAACTTCTGGATCCTGGAGAAATCTGTTCAGGGATACCCCATTGTCTTCCTGGCCCTGAACTTCTGGATCCTGGAGACATCTTCTGTTTAGGGATGCCCCATCCTCTTCTTAGCTCTTAACTTTAGGATACTGAAGAAGTTTTCTTTGCATGGGTGCCTTGTCTTCTTCCTTACTCTGAACTTCTGTATCCTGGAGAAATCTTCTGTTCGGGATACCCCATTGTCTTCCTGGCCCTGAACTTCTGGATCCTAGAGAAATCTGTTTGGGGATACCCATTTTCTTCCTGGCCCTGAACTTCTTGATCCTGGGGAAATCTTTTGTTCAGGGATGCCCCGTCCTTTTCTTAGCTCTGATCTTTAGGATACTGAATACATTTTCTTTGCCTGGGTGCCTTGTCTTCTTCCTTACGCTGTACTTTAGGATCCTGGAGAAATCTTTTGTTCAGGGATACCCCATCCTCTTTTTGGCTCTGAACTTCTGGATCCTGGAGAAATCTGTTCAGGGATACCCCATCCTCTTCTTAGCTCTGAACTTTAGGATACTGAAGACATTTTCTTTGCATGGGTGCCCTGTCTTCTTCCTTACTGTGTACTTCAGGATCCTGGAGAAACTTGTTCAGGGATGCCCCATCCTCTTCTTAGCTCTGAACTTTAGGATACTGAAGACATTTTCTTTGCATGGGTGCCCTGTCTTCTTCCTTACTGTGTACTTCAGGATCCTGGAGAAACTTGTTCAGGGATGCTCCGTCCTCTTCTTAGCTCTGAAATTTAGGATACTGAAGACATTTGTTTTGCATGGGTGCCCTGTCTTCCTCCTTACTGTGTACTTCATATATATATATATATACTGTACATACACACACATACAGTACATACATATATATATACACAGTATCATATAGTATCTGCATTCATTATTATATATCTGGAGTTCACCCGCGCGCTTCCACCCGCACTGCCACATCTTTCATTCACACCATTGTGTTTGAAAAGAACTACAAGTCTCATCAGCCACCACAACAGAGGGACTGTAGTTCCCAATGGAGCACCAGCGCCGTGCCGTCACCACGCCTGTAGTCCATGGATACTCCCTCCAGCTCTGTAAATGAACATACCCAGGTGGGAGGAAGAGTCTGCAGGAACCAGAGGTTTGCACTCACAATCCACTGATGGCGGTAACAATGTTTTGCATTCTCAAACGCAAAAAAAAAATTACAAATGCACTTTTTTTTTTTTCTTGCAATATGGGTGCATTTATTTTTTTAAATTTTTTTTCCAAAGGTGGAATTATCCTTTAAGTCCACCAGAAGCAAGAGAGGTAAAGAGGTGCCCGACCCCCCGTGTCTTTCCTGCGTCTTCTATATCTCCAGCGAGCAGGCATCGCCACGCGCGATATCAGTCCAGAAGAGACTCATTGCCAATGCCGGGCACACAGCCTCTGTGATTCAGACATACGATACCGAAGCGGAGACGAGAAGCAGATGTCAGATGACAGCTAAAAAAAGCGTTGGAATAGCGACCGGCGTTTATTGAGAGAGGTCCCCTCCTCTGCGCTCTTAAGAGATTACCCAATGGAACGATAACGAAATAAACTTTTCTGGGTTGCGTCCTATTTTACCGGAGATGATCTGGCGGCAGCCTGACACCATCGCCTACACCACCCCCAGTCAGAGGTTTATGGCGGAACGTTTATCAGCGGAAACGTCTTATTTATGAGTCTACGCCGGGTACACAGAGCGAGGCAGGGCGCCGCGATAACGCCATACAAATAATCTCTCCTGCCGGTGATATCCATTAACACGCCGGGGCCATCAGCCTTTAGATGTCTTTCGAAGGTCACCAGAGAACTTTCCATCTGTCTATTTAATTGCAGGTCGGCATTGACCGACGTAGCATGTTCGCTCACGGAAGTATATAGGGAGAAGGTTAGCCATTTGAATGAAAACAACGAGGGCCGCCATGTGCTAATGGCTCGTCTGAGAATACAAAATAAAGGTTTATTGTGAGATAAGAGCTGCGAGAGAATAGCAAAGCACTTAGTGCATCTGGAATGACAGTCAGACCCCTGTGAACCGTCATCCCGAACACCACGGAATTGATAATAAGTGTTTACGCTCGCCGGCCTCTTTATTAGGCCCGCCCGTTCAATGGCTTGGCAACACAAATCGCTAATCAGCCAATCACACGGCAGCAACTCAACCGCATGCCGCCCAGCCACTGTACATATATGGCGGCAGGGCGGCACTCACAGGCAAAACCACGTTTTAACCAGTTGCCAACCGCAGGTAGCCTAATGAAGGCTGCACTGCGGCCAGCCAGTTCTGGGAGGCCGTCATATGAAGTCCTCCCAGAACGCGCTCTCCTGTGCACCCCCGGGGGCGCGCATCTGGCGACCGTCATGATCAGCTGTGTCCTACAGACGCAGCTGATCACGTGATGTGGTAAAAGGCCAATCACAGCGGCCTTTTACCATATGATCAGCCGTGTCCAGTTACACGCTGATCACCGGGAAATGCAATTGCCAGTTTTCAGCTGCACTTTCCTCACGCTGTCAGAGTGTGAGGAAAGTATGCCGAGAACCGGCAGTTGTCAGAGCGGAGATCAGCACTGATGATCAGTGTACAGCAGTGCCACCCAGCAGTTCCACCCACAAGTGCCCATCAGTGCCGCCTACAAGTGCCCATCAGTGCCACTCACCAGTGCCCACCAGTGCCACCCAGTAGTGCCGCTAGTCAGTGCCCATCATCAATGCCAGCTCATCAGTGCTGCCTTTCTGTGCCACCTCATTAGTGCTGCCTATCAGTGCTGCATAACTGTCAAAGTGTGACAGCGCTGAAAGCTGAAAATTGGCCTGGTAAGGAAGGGGGTATAAGTGCCTGGTAGGCAAGTGGTTAAAACGTGTGTTTTGTAAACAAATAGGGGGCGCGCGCGCCCTATTTGTCCCGCGGATCACCGCCGCAGATGTCAGTCGCCGGGTCGCAGCCGCTCCTTAGCGGCTATGTCCCGGCGATCGGCGGCAAACAGTGACAGAGAGCACAGCTGCAGTGGCTGTGCTGTCTGTCACTTCCCTGTCAGCTCGAGGATGAGCTGATCGAGAAAGAAGAGTTTCTCTTTCTCGATCAGCCTTGTCCCGCCCAGTACACACCCCGCCCCCTAGTAAAACACTCCCCCTCACTCCTATAACCCTTCCTTGCAAAATAAAGTTAACCCCTTCCTCCCCAGTGCCTTTAGTACAGTGTCAGTGGTTTTTTTTTGCACTGATCACTGTATTAGTGTTTTTGGGGATGTCAGTGACCCCAAGTCAGTACCCCCAATGTCAGAATGTCTGCCGCAGTCCTGCAGTCCCGCCATAAGTTGCTGGTCGCTGCCATAAGTCCCTGATCGCCGCCATAATTCGTTGATCGCCGCCATTATTAGTATAAAAAAAAAACCTAAAAATCCCAGTATCTTTCCCGCCATTTGTAAACGCTATAACTTTCACGTAAACCATATAATTTACACGTATTGGGGTTTTTTTTTAGCAAAGACATGTCGCAGAATGCATTTTGGCAGTAATTTATGACTAAATTTGATTTTTGCATATTTTTTTTACTGGACATGTTTTATAGCAAAAAGTCCAAAATATTGGGTTTTTTTCCTCAAAATTGTCAGCCTTTTTTTTTTATAGCGCAAAAAATAAAAACCGCACAGGCGATCAAATACCACCGAAAGAAAGCTCAATTTGTGGGGAAAAAAGGATGTAAATTTCATTTATGTACCGTATTGCATGACCGCACAATTGTCCATTAAACTAGCGCAGCGCTGTATAGCAGAAAAATGGCGTAAATTGTAGTATCTATACCATAGTTTGTAGACGCTATAACTTCACACAAAGCTATCAATATACACTTATTGGGATTTTTTTTACCAAAAACATGGAGCAGAGTACATTTTGGCCTAAATTTATAACCAACTTTGAGTTTACTATATATTTTTTATAACTGAAAATAAAAAATATTGTTTTTCTTCAAAATTTTTGGCCATTTTTTTGTTTATAGCGTGAAAAATAAAAAGCCCACAGGTGATCAAATTACACCGAAAGAAAGCTCTATTTGTGTGAAAAAAAGGACGTAAATTTCGTTTGGGTGCAGCATTGCATGACCGCGCAATTATCAGTTGAATTAGTGCAGCGCCGAGTAGCAAAAAGAGGCGTGGTCATTAAGGGGGGTAAATCCTCTGGAGCTCAAGTGGTTAAGTACCTAGACGTGGTGAATAGAGATGAGCGAAGTATTCAAAAATTCGATTCGACTGATTCGGCGAATTCGTGGAAAAATTTCGATTCGAGTCGAATATATTCGCTGTGAATTTAACTTAAAAAAGGGTGTTTCTAGGCTTCAGAGAGACTTAATATTAGTGCTGAACACTGTACCTTTAATTTAAATGCCCTTGGAGTCTGCTGGGGAAGAGAAATAATACTGTCAGGCAGTATGACATGCAGATGAGTGCCGTCGATCTTAGAATCACCGCACACTTCACTCATTTGGGCAGTCACGGGGCCAAAACCAGAGTGTGGAGCCACAGTGTGGCGGTGGAGGCAGCAGCAATGGGAGGCCATACAGCACCCTATGACAAAATGGAACCCACCAGCAGTGTGAGGAGACCTGAAAGTGGCACATGGCAGAGTGTGGCGATAGAGACAGCAGCAATGGGAGGCCGTACAGGGACCCATGACACACTCTGGACCTGGCAGCAGCATGAGGAGGCGGTACAGGGGCCCATGGCAGATTACGGGCCTGGCAGCAGCATGAGGAGTCGGTACGGGGGCCCATGGCAGATTACGGGCCTGGCAGCAGCAATGGGAGGCCGTACAGGGACCCATGACACAATCTGGACCTGGCAGCAGCATGGGGAGGCGGTACAGGGGCCCATGACAGATTACGGGCCTGGCAGCAGCATTTGGAGTCGGTACGGGGGCCCATGACACACTCTGGACCTGGCAGCAGCATGAGGAGGCGGTACAGGGGCGCATGACAGATTACGAGCCTGGCAGCAGCAACTTGGACAGGAGGACGTTCAGTTTCTGCACCGTCTGGTGCGTGCTCGCAAACTGTTGTCTCTTGGAAACGGATTCCAAGAAAGACTGCTGACGGAATCCGTGAAGAGGAGTAGCAGGAGAAGGAGCATCTGAACGAGCGGAATATGCCAACAAGCGACAACAGGGGCCCATGACAGATTACGGGCCTGGCAGCAGCATGAGGAGTCGGTACGGGGGCCCATGGCAGATTAGGGGCCTGGCAGCAGCTATGGGAGGCCCGTAATCTGCCAGCACCCTATGACAAAAAATGGAACCCACCAGCAGTGTGAGGAGACCTGAAAGTGGCACATGGCAGAGTGTGGCGATGGAGACAGCAGCAATGGGAGGCCGTACAGGGACCCATGAGAGACTCTGGACCTGGCAGCAGCATGAGGAGGCGGTATAGGGGCCCATGGCAGATTAGGGGCCTGGCAGCAGCTATGGGAGGCCCGTAATCTGCCAGCACCCTATGACAAAAAATGGAATACACCAGCAGTGTGAGGAGACCTGAAAGTGGCACATGGCAGAGTGTGGCGATGGAGACAGCAGCAATGGGAGGCCGTACAGGGACCCATGAGAGACTCTGGACTTGGCAGCAGCATGAGGAGGCGGTGTAGGGGCCCATGGCAGATTAGGGGCCTGGCAGCAGCTATGGGAGGCCCGTAATCTGCCAGCACCCTATGACAAAAAATGGAACACACCAGCAGTGTGAGGAGACCTGAAAGTGGCACATGTTTGGGGCATGATTCATGGCGGATTTAGTCAGTTGTGTCAGGAACTGGTGGTTTGAAATCCAGACTAATCCACGCCTGATTCATTTTCACAAACGTCAGTCTCTCCACACTTTGGGTGGACAGTCGTGTCCTCCGCGGAGTTGCAATACCTCCTGCCGCACTAAACACGCGCTCCGATGCCACGCTACTGGCCGGGCATGACAGCCTTTCAAGGGCAAATTCAGCTAGTTGGGGCCAAAGGTCAAGTTTCGTTGCCCAGTAGTCAAGGGGATTGTCTACCTCGGTTGGCAGGGTGCTGTCCAAGTAGGCCTAAGCCTGTTGTTTGAGGTCCTGCTCCAGGTCCACCTGATGCTGCTGCTGCTGCTGCTGCTGCGGCTGGTTAGTAGTTTCCTCACTGCGCTGGTGAAGAAAGCTACTCATCATCGACTGCAGACTGAGGCAGGCGCTGCTGGTGGAGCTGCCACTGCTCCTACCACCCCACCCCTCCCCTACTGCCATGGCAGCGGAACGCGAGCGCACAGGGCCCACAGTGTCTGAGGATGGACGTTGGCGCAGACAGGCAGAGACCAGCTGACTACATAGGTGGTTTTTATAGTACGTTATTTTGGCCTCCCTCTCAGCAGGTGTGAAAAAGGCCACCATTTTTGAACGGTAGCGAGGGTCCAACAAGGTGGACAGCCAAAAGTCATCCCTCTGTCTGATGGTTATTATTCGGCTGTCGCTACGCAAGCAACCGAGCATGCTATGGGCCATTTGTGCCAAGGAATGCGAGGGACTCCCTGCCTCCATCTCCACAGCATACTGCCACGGTGCGTCTGGGTCCTCTGTCTCCTCCTCCTCCTCCTCTACCAGATGCTCCTGATCCTCCACTCCTGTCCGCTGAGTGGAAAAACCACCCATTTCACTCAATAATTCCTGAGCACCAATGTCCTCCTCTACCTCCTCCTCTTCTTCCTGTCCTGCCCCCACAGGGGTCATGTGGCGTTGAGATCTGTGCGCCACGTCTACCGCACCCTGACCAGCCATTGTTAACAGCATTTGTTCCAGGACGTGCAACAGAGGAATGACGTTGTTCATCCCATAGTCCTGCCGACTCACGAATAGCGTGGCCTCCTCAAAGGGCCTGAGCAAGCGCAGGTGTCACGCATGAGCTGCCAATGGCTGACATCTAAGTTACACAGGGAGTACCTTTATCCGCTTTTAACATCAGGAAATCGGTGATGGCCTTTCGCTGTTCGTAAAGGCGGTCTAACATATGTAGGGTTGAATTCCACCTTGTTGCAACGTCACAGCATGAGGAGTCGGTACGGGGGCCCATGGCAGATTACGTGCCTGGCAGCAGCAATGGGAGGCCCGTAATCTGCCAGCACCCTATGTCAAAAAATTCAACACACCAGCAGTGTGAGGAGACCTGAAAGTGGCACATGGCAGAGTGTGGCGATGGAGACAGCAGCAATGGGAGGCCGTACAGGGACCCATGACACACTCTGGACTTGGCAGCAGCATGAGGAGGCGGTATAGGGGCCCATGGCAGATTAGGGGCCTGGCAGCAGCAATGGGAGGCCCGTAATCTGCCAGCACCCTATGTCAAAAAATTCAACACACCAGCAGTGTGAGGAGACCTGAAAGTGGCACATGGCAGAGTGTGGCGATGGAGACAGCAGCAATGGGAGGCCGTACAGGGACCCATGACAGACTCTGGACCTGGCAGCAGCATGAGGAGGCGGTATATAGGGGCCTATGGCAGATTAGGGGCCTGGCAGCAGCTATGGGAGGCCCGTAATCTGCCAGCACCCTATGTCAAAAAATTCAACACACCAGCAGTGTGTGAGGAGACCTGAAAGTGGCACATGGCAGAGTGTGGCGATGGAGACAGCAGCAATGGGAGGCCGTACAGGGACCCATGAGAGACTCTGGACCTGGCAGCAGCATGAGGAGGCGGTATATAGGGGCCTATGGCAGATTAGGGGCCTGGCAGCAGCTATAGGAGGCCCGTAATCTGCCAGCACCCTATGTCAAAAATTCTACACACCAGCAGTGTGAGGAGACCTGAAAGTGGCACATGGCAGAGTGTGGCGATGGAGACAGCAGCAATGGGAGGCCGTACAGGGACCCATGAGAGACTCTGGACCTGGCAGCAGCATGAGGAGGCGGTATATAGGGGCCTATGGCAGATTAGGGGCCTGGCAGCAGCTATAGGAGGCCCATAATCTGCCAGCACCCTATGTCAAAAAATTCAACACACCAGCAGTGTGAGGAGACCTGAAAGTGGCACATGGCATGAGACACTGTGGACCTGGCAGCAGCATGAGGAGGCGGTATATAGGGGCCCATGGCAGATTAGGGGCCTGGCAGCAGCTATGGGAGGCCCGTAATCTGCCAGCACCCTATGTCAAAAAATTCAACACACCAGCAGTGTGTGAGGAGACCTGAAAGTGGCACATGGCAGAGTGTGGCGATGGAGACAGCAGCAATGGGAGGCCGTACAGGGACCCATGAGAGACTCTGGACCTGGCAGCAGCATGAGGAGGCGGTATATAGGGGCCTATGGCAGATTAGGGGCCTGGCAGCAGCTATGGGAGGCCCGTAATCTGCCAGCACCCTATGTCAAAAAATTCTACACACCAGCAGTGTGTGAGGAGACCTGAAAGTGGCACATGGCAGAGTGTGGCGATGGAGACAGCAGCAATGGGAGGCCGTACAGGGACCCATGAGAGACTCTGGACCTGGCAGCAGCATGAGGAGGCGGTATATAGGGGCCCATGGCAGATTAGGGGCCTGGCAGCAGCTATAGGAGGCCCGTAATCTGCCAGCACCCTATGTCAAAAAATTCTACACACCAGCAGTGTGAGGAGACCTGAAAGTGGCACATGGCAGAGTGTGGCGATGGAGACAGCAGCAATGGGAGGCCGTACAGGGACCCATGAGAGACTCTGGACCTGGCAGCAGCATGAGGAGGCGGTATATAGGGGCCTATGGCAGATTAGGGGCCTGGCAGCAGCTATAGGAGGCCCGTAATCTGCCAGCACCCTATGTCAAAAAATTCTACACACCAGCAGTGTGAGGAGACCTGAAAGTGGCACATGGCAGAGTGTGGCGATGGAGACAGCAGCAATGGGAGGCCGTACAGGGACCCATGAGAGACTCTGGACCTGGCAGCAGCATGAGGAGGCGGTATATAGGGGCCTATGGCAGATTAGGGGCCTGGCAGAAGCTATGGGAGGCCCGTAATCTGCCAGCACCCTATGTCAAAAAATACTACACACCAGCAGTGTGAGGAGACCTGAAAGTGGCACATGGCAGAGTGTGGCGATGGAGACAGCAGCAATGGGAGGCCGTACAGGGACCCATGAGAGACTCTGGACCTGGCAGCAGCATGAGGAGGCGGTATATAGGGGCCTATGGCAGATTAGGGGCCTGGCAGCAGCTATAGGAGGCCCGTAATCTGCCAGCACCCTATGTCAAAAAATTCTACACACCAGCAGTGTGAGGAGACCTGAAAGTGGCACATGGCAGAGTGTGGCGATGGAGACAGCAGCAATGGGAGGCCGTACAGGGACCCATGAGAGACTCTGGACCTGGCAGCAGCATGAGGAGGCGGTATATAGGGGCCTATGGCAGATTAGGGGCCTGGCAGCAGCTATGGGAGGCCCGTAATCTGCCAGCACCCTATGTCAAAAAATTCTACACACCAGCAGTGTGAGGAGACCTGAAAGTGGCACATGGCAGAGTGTGGCGATGGAGACAGCAGCAATGGGAGGCCGTACAGGGACCCATGAGAGACTCTGGACCTGGCAGCAGCGTGAGGAGGCGGTATATAGGGGCCTATGGCAGATTAGGGGCCTGGCAGCAGCTATAGGAGGCCCGTAATCTGCCAGCACCCTATGTCAAAAAATTCTACACACCAGCAGTGTGAGGAGACCTGAAAGTGGCACATGGCAGAGTGTGGCGATGGAGACAGCAGCAATGGGAGGCCGTACAGGGACCCATGACAGACTCTGGACCTGGCAGCAGCATGAGGAGGCGGTATATAGGGGCCTATGGCAGATTAGGGGCCTGGCAACAGCTATGGGAGGCCCGTAATCTGCCAGCACCCTATGTCAAAAATTCAACACACCAGCAGTGTGTGAGGAGACCTGAAAGTGGCACATGGTAGAGTGTGGCGATGGAGACAGCAGCAATGGGAGGTCTCCCATTGTCCCAACATGGCCCAAATAGTCCCAACATGGGCCCCCTGGCCACGCTTGACTTTCTGGCCACATAGTCGACATACGGCTACGTTTACTTCCTCGGGCGGCTTGACGAAAAATTGCCACACCGCCGAGTAGGAAACTTTGCCCCCGATACTCCTCACTGGCTGACTGCTGCTTCCTCCGTGCACACCGGCACCACTACTGGCCGTGGTGGTAGGCTGCAGTGGAGCTGGTGCTCTACTCCGTGGCCGTTTGGCTCCACTGACACTGCTTCCACTGACACTGCTGCGACCCTGCTGCTGTCTCCTGGGCAACCCACCGACTGTTTCGCTCACTGCCAAGCTGCCACCCTCTTCTCCTTATGATGCGGAAGAAATTGCCTGATGACGACGAGGCTGCCAAGTGCGATCAACCTCCTCATCATCAAGTAGGGTCTCCGCCTCACTACTAGCCCCCTCGGCTGCGTCTGGGTCAGGAGACAGACCTGTCTCTAGACCGGCTACCGGGCCACTCTCCTCGCCACTACTTCTTCGCCTAGCTGCTGAAAAGGCGGATGTCTCCCCCCGTTCCTGACCGCCCTCTGTTAGCTCTTCCTCACTGTACAGTGGGGCTGAGCCCACAGCATGCGATACTTCGCTTGGTGAGGGAACACCAAAGGACAGGGGCAGGTAGAGGACACGTGATTTCAGTGGGCTTGGTCCCGGGCCATGCCAACTAACGGTTGTGTCTGACGTACCCACCGACCGTTGGCTGTAGGTGTCAGAGGTGACCTGGGAAGAGGAAGACGACCGAGCCAACCAATCGATGACGGCAGGGTTGTCGGTGGAGACACGACCGCTGGATGACACCGGGAGCACTGGCCTCTGGCTGCGAATAGTGCTGCCTCAACCCCTTCCTCTGCTGCCACGTCTGCTCGCTCCTAAAACATTGCCTCCTCTGCCACTCCTCTGCATGTTGTCTGACATACTCTTTAATTAAACGATTATGTGTCCCTGAGTAACAATTCTGTGTCCCTGAGTAACAATTCTGTGTCTGTGCGAGTAACAATTCTGTGGCCCTAAGTAACAGTTCTGTGGCCCTCAGTAACAATTCTGTGTCCCTGATTAACGTTTCTGTGGCCCCAAGTAACAGTTCTGTGGCCCTCAGTAACAATTCTGTGTCTGTGCGAGTAACAATTCTGTGTCTGTGCGAGAAACAATTCTGTGGCCCTAAGTAACAGTTCTGTGGCCCTCAGTAACAGTTCTGTTTCCCTGAGTAACAATTCTGTGTCTGTGCCAGTAAGAATTCTGTGTCTGTGCGAGTAACAATTCTGTGGCCCTAAGTAACAGTTCTGTGGCCCTCAGTAACAGTTCTGTGTCCCTGAGTAACAATTCTGTGTCTGTGCGAGTAACAATTCTGTGTCTGTGCGAGTAACAATTCTGTGGCCCTAAGTAACGGTTCTGTGGCCCTCAGTAACAGTTCTGTGTCCCTGTGTAACAATTCTGTGTCTGTGCGAGTAACAATTCTGTGGCCCTAAGTAACAGTTCTGTGGCCCTCAGTAACAATTCTGTGTCCCTGATTAACGTTTCTGTGGCCCCAAGTAACAGTTCTGTGGCCCTCAGTAACAATTCTGTGTCTGTGCGAGTAACAATTCTGTGTCTGTGCGAGTAACAATTCTGTGTCTGTGCGAGTAACAATTCTGTGGCCCTAAGTAACGGTTCTGTGGCCCTCAGTAACAGTTCTGTGTCCCTGTGTAACAATTCTGTGTCTGTGCGAGTAACAATTCTGTGGCCCTAAGTAACAGTTCTGTGGTCCTCAGTAACAATTCTGTGTCTGTGCGAGTAACAATTCTGTGTCTGTGCGAGTAACAATTCTGTGGCCCTAAGTAACAGTTCTGTGGCCCTCAGTAACAATTCTGTGTCTGTCCCTGAGTAACAATTCTGTGGCCCTAACTAAAGTTTCTGTGGCCCTAAGTAACAATTCTCTGGCACTCAGTAACAATTCTGTCTGTCCCTGAGTAACAATTCTGTGGCCCTAATAACGTTTCTGTGGCCCTAAGTAACAATTATCTGGCACTCAGTAACAATTCTGTCTGTCCCTGAGTAACAATTCTCTGGCACTCAGTAACAATTCTGTCTGTCCCTGAGTAAAAATTCTGTGGCCCTAAGTAAAGTTTCTGTGGCCGTGAGTAACAATTCTCTGGCACTCCGTAACAATTCTGTCTGTCCCTGAGTAACAATTCTCTGGCACTCAGTAACAATTCTGTCTGTCCCTGAGTAAAAATTCTGTGGCCCTAAGTAAAGTTTCTGTGGCCCTGAGTAACAATTCTCTGGCACTCCGTAACAATTCTGTCTGTCCCTGAGTAACAATTCTGTGGCCCTAATTAAAGTTTCTGTGGCCCTAAGTAACAATTCTCTGGCACTCAGTAACAATTCTGTCTGTCCCTGAGTAAAAATTCTGTGGCCCTAATTAAAGTTTCTGTGGCCCTAAGTAACAATTCTCTGGCACTCAGTAACAATTCTGTCCCTGAGTAAAAATTCTGTGGCCCTAATTAAAGTTTCTGTGTCCCTGAGTAACAATTCTCTGGCACTCCGTAACAATTCTGTCTGTCCCTGAGTAACAATTCTCTGGCACTCAGTAACAATTCTGTCTGTCCCTGAGTAAAAATTCTGTGGCCCTAAGTAAAGTTTCTGTGGCCCTGAGTAACAATTCTCTGGCACTCCGTAACAATTCTGTCTGTCCCTGAGTATGAATTCTGTGGCCCTAACTAGCGTTTCTTTGTCCCTAAGTAACAGTTCTGTGGCCCTGAGTAACAATTCTGTGTCTGTGCGAGTAACAATTCTGTGGCCCTAAGTAACAGTTCTGTGGCCCTCAGTAACAGTTCTGTGTCTGTGCGAGTAACAATTCTGTGTCTGTGCGAGTAACAATTCTGTGGCCGTAAGTAACAGTTCTGTGGCCCTCAGTAACAATTCTGTGTCTGTGCGAGTAACAATTCTGTGTCTGTGCGAGTAACAATTCTGTGGCCCTAAGTAAAGTTTCTGTGGCCCTAAGTAACAATTCTCTGGCACTCAGTAACAATTCTGTCTGTCCCTGAGTAAAAATTCTGTGGCCCTAAGTAAAGTTTCTGTGGCCCTGAGTAACAATTCTCTGGCACTCCGTAACAATTCTGTCTGTCCCTGAGTAACAATTCTCTGGCACTCAGTAACAATTCTGTCTGTCCCTGAGTAAAAATTCTGTGGCCCTAAGTAAAGTTTCTGTGGCCCTGAGTAACAATTCTCTGGCACTCCGTAACAATTCTGTCTGTCCCTGAGTATGAATTCTGTGGCCCTAACTAGCGTTTCTTTGTCCCTAAGTAACAGTTCTGTGGCCCTGAGTAACAATTCTGTGTCTGTGCGAGTAACAATTCTGTGGCCCTAAGTAACAGTTCTGTGGCCCTCAGTAACAATTCTGTGTCTGTGCGAGTAACAATTCTGTGTCTGTGCGAGTAACAATTCTGTGGCCCTAAGTAACAGTTCTGTGGCCTTCAGTAACAATTCTGTGTCTGTGCGAGTAACAATTCTGTGTCTGTGCGAGTAACAATTCTGTGGCCCTAAGTAAAGTTTCTGTGGCCCTAAGTAACAATTCTCTGGCACTCAGTAACAATTCTGTCTGTCCCTGAGTAACAATTCTCTGGCACTCAGTAACAATTCTGTCTGTCCCTGAGTAAAAATTCTGTGGCCCTAAGTAAAGTTTCTGTGGCCCTGAGTAACAATTCTCTGGCACTCCGTAACAATTCTGTCTGTCCCTGAGTAACAATTCTCTGGCACTCAGTAACAATTCTGTCTGTCCCTGAGTAAAAATTCTGTGGCCCTAAGTAAAGTTTCTGTGGCCCTGAGTAACAATTCTCTGGCACTCCGTAACAATTCTGTCTGTCCCTGAGTATGAATTCTGTGGCCCTAACTAGCGTTTCTTTGTCCCTAAGTAACAGTTCTGTGGCCCTGAGTAACAATTCTGTGTCTGTGCGAGTAACAATTCTGTGGCCCTAAGTAACAGTTCTGTGGCCCTCAGTAACAGTTCTGTGTCTGTGCGAGTAACAATTCTGTGTCTGTGCTAGTAACAATTCTGTGGCCCTAAGTAAAGTTTCTGTGGCCCTCAGTAACAGTTCTGTGTCTGTGCGAGTAACAATTCTGTGTCTGTGCGAGTAACAATTCTGTGGCCCTAAGTAAAGTTTCTGTGGCCCTAAGTAACAATTCTCTGGCACTCAGTAACAATTCTGTCTGTCCCTGAGTAACAATTCTCTGGCAGTCAGTAACAATTCTGTCTGTCCCTGAGTAAAAATTCTGTGGCCCTAAGTAAAGTTTCTGTGGCCCTGAGTAACAATTCTCTGGCACTCCGTAACAATTCTGTCTGTCCCTGAGTATGAATTCTGTGGCCCTAACTAGCGTTTCTTTGTCCCTAAGTAACAGTTCTGTGGCCCTGAGTAACAATTCTGTGTCTGTGCGAGTAACAATTCTGTGGCCCTAAGTAACAGTTCTGTGGCCCTCAGTAACAGTTCTGTGTCTGTGCGAGTAACAATTCTGTGTCTGTGCGAGTAACAATTCTGTGGCCGTAAGTAACAGTTCTGTGGCCCTCAGTAACAATTCTGTGTCTGTGCGAGTAACAATTCTGTGTCTGTGCGAGTAACAATTCTGTGGCCCTAAGTAAAGTTTCTGTGGCCCTAAGTAACAATTCTCTGGCACTCAGTAACAATTCTGTCTGTCCCTGAGTAAAAATTCTGTGGCCCTAAGTAAAGTTTCTGTGGCCCTGAGTAACAATTCTCTGGCACTCCGTAACAATTCTGTCTGTCCCTGAGTAACAATTCTCTGGCACTCAGTAACAATTCTGTCTGTCCCTGAGTAAAAATTCTGTGGCCCTAAGTAAAGTTTCTGTGGCCCTGAGTAACAATTCTCTGGCACTCCGTAACAATTCTGTCTGTCCCTGAGTATGAATTCTGTGGCCCTAACTAGCGTTTCTTTGTCCCTAAGTAACAGTTCTGTGGCCCTGAGTAACAATTCTGTGTCTGTGCGAGTAACAATTCTGTGGCCCTAAGTAACAGTTCTGTGGCCCTCAGTAACAATTCTGTGTCTGTGCGAGTAACAATTCTGTGTCTGTGCGAGTAACAATTCTGTGGCCCTAAGTAACAGTTCTGTGGCCTTCAGTAACAATTCTGTGTCTGTGCGAGTAACAATTCTGTGTCTGTGCGAGTAACAATTCTGTGGCCCTAAGTAAAGTTTCTGTGGCCCTAAGTAACAATTCTCTGGCACTCAGTAACAATTCTGTCTGTCCCTGAGTAACAATTCTCTGGCACTCAGTAACAATTCTGTCTGTCCCTGAGTAAAAATTCTGTGGCCCTAAGTAAAGTTTCTGTGGCCCTGAGTAACAATTCTCTGGCACTCCGTAACAATTCTGTCTGTCCCTGAGTAACAATTCTCTGGCACTCAGTAACAATTCTGTCTGTCCCTGAGTAAAAATTCTGTGGCCCTAAGTAAAGTTTCTGTGGCCCTGAGTAACAATTCTCTGGCACTCCGTAACAATTCTGTCTGTCCCTGAGTATGAATTCTGTGGCCCTAACTAGCGTTTCTTTGTCCCTAAGTAACAGTTCTGTGGCCCTGAGTAACAATTCTGTGTCTGTGCGAGTAACAATTCTGTGGCCCTAAGTAACAGTTCTGTGGCCCTCAGTAACAGTTCTGTGTCTGTGCGAGTAACAATTCTGTGTCTGTGCGAGTAACAATTCTGTGGCCCTAAGTAAAGTTTCTGTGGCCCTAAGTAACAATTCTCTGGCACTCAGTAACAATTCTGTCTGTCCCTGAGTAACAATTCTCTGGCACTCAGTAACAATTCTGTCTGTCCCTGAGTAAAAATTCTGTGGCCCTAAGTAAAGTTTCTGTGGCCCTGAGTAACAATTCTCTGGCACTCCGTAACAATTCTGTCTGTCCCTGAGTAACAATTCTCTGGCACTCAGTAACAATTCTGTCTGTCCCTGAGTAAAAATTCTGTGGCCCTAAGTAAAGTTTCTGTGGCCCTGAGTAACAATTCTCTGGCACTCCGTAACAATTCTGTCTGTCCCTGAGTATGAATTCTGTGGCCCTAACTAGCGTTTCTTTGTCCCTAAGTAACAGTTCTGTGGCCCTGAGTAACAATTCTGTGTCTGTGCGAGTAACAATTCTGTGGCCCTAAGTAACAGTTCTGTGGCCCTCAGTAACAGTTCTGTGTCTGTGCGAGTAACAATTCTGTGTCTGTGCGAGTAACAATTCTGTGGCCCTAAGTAACAGTTCTGTGGCCTTCAGTAACAATTCTGTGTCTGTGCGAGTAACAATTCTGTGTCTGTGCGAGTAACAATTCTGTGGCCCTAAGTAAAGTTTCTGTGGCCCTAAGTAACAATTCTCTGGCACTCAGTAACAATTCTGTCTGTCCCTGAGTAACAATTCTCTGGCACTCAGTAACAATTCTGTCTGTCCCTGAGTAAAAATTCTGTGGCCCTAAGTAAAGTTTCTGGGGCCCTGAGTAACAATTCTCTGGCACTCAGTAACAATTCTGTCTGTCCCTGAGTAACAATTCTCTGGCACTCAGTAACAATTCTGTCTGTCCCTGAGTAAAAATTCTGTGGCCCTAAGTAAAGTTTCTGTGGCCCTAAGTAACAATTCTCTGGCACTCAGTAACAATTCTGTCTGTCCCTGAGTAACAATTCTCTGGCACTCAGTAACAATTCTGTCTGTCCCTGAGTAAAAATTCTGTGGCCCTAATAACGTTTCTGTGGCCCTAAGTAACAATTCTCTGGCACTGAGTAACAATTCTGTCTGTCCCTGAGTATGAATTCTGTGGCCCTAACTAGCGTTTCTTTGTCCCTAAATAACGATTCTGTGGCCCTCATTAACAAGTCTGTGTCCCTGAGTAATGGTTCTCTGTCCCTAAGTAACTTCTCTCTGTCCCCAATTCTCGTTTCTGTGGCCCTAACTCTGTCCCTGTCCCTAGTACAGAGCGGTCTGCCTCTGTTCAATAACTGCAGGCAAATGAAGAATTCCAAAATGGCCGCTATTTATAGCTCGACCATTACACAGTGCTGGCTGGCTGGCTGCTGATTGGCTGATGCGATCACATGTAGTTGAGGAATGCATTATGGGTCAGCGCGCCTTGTCTGCGCGCCTTCCCAGACATCCCCGCTCCGTCGCCGCACATGTCAGCCGCCATTTTCTGAAAAATTTCGATTCGCGCGTCCGAATTAGGCTATTTTTCGGATTCGTCACGAATCGAAATTTTTCCGATATTCGACTCGAATTCCACTTCGGATACTTCGATTCGCTCATCTCTAGTGGTGAAGATGACTTGGTGTCAAAAACCGAGCATCACGATGGGGAAGAAGCAGAAGGCCACACCGGGTGTCACTCCTGTCAGCTAAGAACAGGAAATGGAGGCTACAATTCGCACAGGCTCACCAAAATTGGACAATAGAAGACTGGAAAAACGTGGCCTGGTCTGATGAGTCTGGATTTCAGCTGCAACATTCAATGTGGCATGGTTGTTGGGTGCCAGACGGCAATGGGATGTTCACACTCAACCATCTCCAGGGTTTACAGAGAATGGTCCGAAAAAGAGAAAATATCCAGTGAGTGGCTATTGTGTGGACGAAAATGCCTTGTTGAGGTCAGAGGAGAATGGGCAGACTGGTTGGAGATGATAGAAAGGCAACAAGAACTCATATGACCACTCATTACAACCAAGATATGCAGAATACCATTTCTGAATGCACAACATGTCCAACCTTGAAGCAGATGGGCTACAGCAGCAGAAGACCACACCGGGTGCCACTTTTGTCTGCTAAGAACAGGAAACGGAAGCTACAATTCGCACAGGCTCAGCAAAATTGGACAATAGAAGATTGGAAAAACGTTGCCTGGTCTGATGAGTCTGGATTTCAGCTGCAACATTCAGATGGTAGGATCTGAATTTGGCATAAACAACATGAAAGCATGGATCCATCCTGCCCTGCCCTGTGTTACGTCATCCAAAAAAGGTTAGACTACACTTGCCGGCCACTTCATTAGGTCCACCTGTTCAATGGCTTGGCAACACAAATTGCTAATCAGTCAATCACACGGCAGCAACTCAATGCATTTAGGCATCTAGACGTGGTGAAGATGACTTGCTGAAGTTCAAACCAAGCATCAGAATGGGGAAGAAAGAGGATTTATGTGACTTTGAACAGGGCATGGCTGTTGGATGCCAGACGGCAATGGGATTTTCATGCTCAACCATCTCTAGGGTTTACAGAGAATGGTCCAAAAAAGAGAAAATATCCAGTTGTGTGGAGGAAAATGCCTTGTTGATGTCAAAGGAGAATGGGCAGACTGGTCCAAGATTTTAGAAAGGCAACAGTAACTCCTTTAACCACTCATTACAACCAAGATATGCAGAATACCATTTCTGAACGCACAACACGTCCAACCTTGAAGCAGGTGGGCTACAGAAGCAGAAGACCACACCGGGTGCCACTTCTGTCTTCTAAGAACAGGAAACGGAGGCTACAATTCCCACAGGCTCACCAAAATTGGACAATAGAGATTGGAAAAACATTGCCTGGTCTGATGAGTCTCGATTTCAGCTGCAACATTCAGATGGTAGGGTCTGAATTTGGCATAAACATGAAAGCGTAGATCCATCCTGCCCTGTCCTGTGTTACGTCATCCGAAAAAGGTTAGACTACACTTGCCAGCCACTTTATTAGGTCCACCTGTTCAATGGCTTGGCAACACAAATTGCTAATTAGCCAATCCCATGGCAGCAACTCAATGCGTTTAAGTATCTAGACGTGGTGAAGACGACTTGCTATAGAAAACCAAGCATCAGAATGGGGACGAAAGAGGATTTAAGTGACTTTGAACGTGGCATGGTTGTTGGGTGCCAGACGGGCTGGTCTGAGTATTTCAAAAACTGCTGATCTACTGGGATTTTTACGCACAGCCATCTCTAAGGTTTACAGAGAATATTCCGAAAAAGAGAAAATATCCAGTGAGTTGCCAAAAATGCCTTGTTGAGGTCAGAGGAAAATGGGCAGACTGGTTGGAGATGATAGAAAGGCAACAGGTACTCAAATAACCACTCTGTCAGAGCCTGGGTCCAAACCTGGGCCTTCTGCGGTGAGTGGCAATGTTTCTTCTTGCTGAGCCACCTGGAATGCTGGACAGCTCCCTTGACAACTATTTGGATGATCCTGCCTTGACCTTGTTTGTCATGAACCTTGAACCCCTTGCTCCTCCCATGAACTTCCTGATATAAGCCATGTCTCTGCACTTCCTGTTTGCCTGATTATTGTTCTCCCCAGCCAGTATCTTGCTCCTTACCTTCTCTGCTGTTATCCATATTTTGCTACCACTTGTTACTGACCCTTGGCTTGTCCTCGACTACCCTTCTGCCTGATCCCAACCTGCGACTGCTCATTACCGACCTTGGCTTGTTCTCGGCTACCCTTCTGCCTGATCCCAACCTGCGACTGCTCATTACCAACCTTGGCTTGTTCTCGGCTACCCTTCTGCCTGATCCCAACCTGTGACTGCTCATTACCGACCTTGGCTTGTTCTCGGCTACCCTTCTGCCTGATCCCAACCTGCGACTGCTCATTACCGACCTTGGCTTGTTCTCGGCTACCCTTCTGCCTGATCCCAACCTGTGACTGCTCATTACCGACCTTGGCTTGTTCTCGGCTACCCTTCTGCCTGATCCCAACCTGCGACTTCTCATTACCGACCTTGGCTTGTTCTCGGCTACGCTTCTGCCTGATCCCAACCTGCGACTGCTCATTACCGACCTTGGCTTGTTCTCGACTACGCTTCTACCTGATCCCAACATGCGACTGCTCCTTACCGACCTTGGCTTGTTTACTGACCACGCTTCCGTTTGATCCTTACCTGCTTAATACGCTACTGGACCTCCACTTGCTCGCCTCCTGGTAGAGTGATCCTGAGGACCGCAACCTGGTGCTAACATGCAGCAAAATCCATCTCCACCATCAGGAGCTCTGGTGAACACCAGTTGGTACTTAGACTCCGCACCTCAGGTGAGCCCACTCCTCCGCCACGGTGACCTGCCTGTGTACCTATCCTGCTGGTTTCAGAGGAGCCATTACACTGCTATAGCAACTGGTCCTCGAGCCTGACCCCTGATCGTGACACACTCATTACAGAATACCACCTCTGAACGAACAACACTTCCAACCTTGAAGCAGATGGGCTACAGCAGCAGAAGACCACACCAGGTGCAACTAATGTCAGCTAAGAACAGGAAACGGAGGCTACAATTTGCATAGGCTCACCAAAAATGGACAATAGAAGATTGGAAAATCGTTGCCTGGTCTGGAGAGTCTTGATTTCAGCTGAGACATTCAGATGGTAGGGCGTAAACAACATGAAAGCATGGATCCATCCTGCCTTGTATCAACGGTTCAGGTTGGTGGTGGTTGTGTCATGGTGTGGTGGATCCATCCTGCCTTGTATCAATGGTTAAGGGTGGTGGTGTTATGGTGTGGTGGAACTACCCTGCCTTGTATCAACGGCTCAAGCTGGTGGTGGTGGTGCTGACCATGTCCATCTCTTTATGACTCCAGTGTCCCCATCTTCTGATGGTTTCTTCCAGCAGGACAATGCCCCATGTCACAAAGCTCAAATCATCTCCAACTGGTTTCTAGAACATGACAATGAGGTCACTGGACTCCAATGGCCTCCACAGTCACCAGATCTCCATCCAATAGAGCACTTTTGGGACATGGTGGAGTGGGAGATTCGCATCATGGATGTGTAGCCGACAAATCTGCAGCAACTGCGTGATACTATCATGTCAATATGGACCAAAATATCTGAGGAATGTTTCAAACACCTTGTTGGATCTATGTCACGAAGAACTATGGCAGTTCGGAAGGCAATAGGGGGTCCAAACTGGTATTAGCAAGGTGGACCTAATAAAGTGACCGGTGAGTGTATAAAGAAAAAAAGATGAAATTCTAAGTATGGTTATATTTTTGCATAGTTACATTGTTGCAGCTTGGAGTAATGTAACTATGCATGTACCATACCTGTGGGATCCCCGTGGAAGTTGGAAACCCCTGTACTAGACACATCTACTCCAGTGATCTCCACTATCTTCTGGGTCCTATGTCAAGCAGTTACCCTGCTTCTTACTGAACACAGGAAGTCGCCCGCTTTGCCTTTCAGGGAACAATTTGCATTTTCTCAGTGCATGCAAAGCATTCTCTGAGTGGATGAGGTGGAGAGGCAAGTCAGGGATGTCACGATCTCTGCCTCGCCCAATCAGAGGATGCTTTGCATGGCATGAAAAATTTCAAAAGCATTCTCTAAATGGCTCCCGTGCCAAGAGTGCGACCTCCTGTGTTCAGTAAGCAGGAGGGCAGCCACTCAGCACAGGACCCAGTTACTGAAGATCACTGTAGTTCATGGCCAGATATAGGAGAGTGCTGGGGTGGGCTTTGCCACACCAAGATTTTACTAATCCCCCTCCCCAAGCCAACTCTAACCTGCCACTTTACTGCCCTAACCTGCCATTATGCTGCCCTAATCTGACACAATACCACCCTAATCTGATTCTTTAGTGCCCTAGTATGACATTATATTGCCGTAGCCTGACACTATACTGTCCTTGACTGACACTCTACTGATCTCAGTTATGCATTGTGTGGGAGGACGAGCTCTGCTGTCTGTGCCCAGGCTGTGTGCAGTGCAGGGATGGGAGAAGGAGCTGGGCCCTTGTCCTCTGCCCTACCAGCAGTGACCCCTGTCTCCTTCCTTTCCAGCAGTAACCCCTGTCCTCTGCCCTGCTGACCAGGCTGCTCCTTGCCTGCTGCACAGGTGGTCCACAATCTTGGTGCCAGTGAAGTTCCTAAGCTTTTCTCCCTGTCCAGCGCCACTGCCTGGAGGTTGGCCCCTTCCCAACTGGGCCCCCTCCCAGGCTCCTGCACCTCAGCCTTCTCATTCCATCTTCCACCGAACTCTCCTGCTACTGAGCAGGCTCTGCCACATTTGAAAGCTGCCCTGGCCCCTTTCCAAGCCTCCTGCTTGGGGATTGGCCAAGGTCCTCCAGGTATGCAGGCCAGCCCCTCCTCAACCCCAGCCACTGCTTCTGGAATCTTCTCCAAGATTCTAAAGCAGGGGGAGGTGTCAATGAACTGACCTGCAGAGCCTCTCAACCTTGACCTGAAATAACCCCTTCTAACTCAGCCCAGGCTGCTAGTATAATAAGAGGATGCTACATATCAAATGGACCAGCTACCTCCAATGGTGTATTCTGGGCTTAACTTTTGTAATATTGATGTTACGAAACAAGTTTTGGAGAATGAACAAAGACACATCATCACTTACACGAGCCCAGGGTGGTAGGAGCCCAGGACGGTAAAAACAAAGTAAAATCAAGAACTCCTTCTGCTTCAAGCAAGCCCTAGGATGCACTTAGTGAAGCCTTTGTTGTATTGCAAAGAAAGTGAAATGGCTTGTTCCCGGCACGTCGCCAACGGATAGGTGCTCTGTAAATGACAGTAAAACACCTGTCTGGAATTCATTTGAACATTTAATATACATTAAAAAAAAAAAAGAAACATAAAAAAGACGACGCGATATCTACTTTATTCACAAAGAGGCTTTGATAAATCTCTGCTCGCTTCCTCCCTGCAATGGCTCTGTCAACGCCTTCCAAACGTCAATCCCAGGACAGGGGAGAGCGCATCGCGGGCCACGGTGCCAGAATAAAAATGAGTTCCCACTTTTATTATTAAAAAAGGAAAATGTCAATATTTTACAAACGGACTTTGAAGTGACAACAGCACTGAGCTGTCAAGCAGTGACAGGGCTGATGGACCTGCTCGGAGTGTCCACCGCTGATAAAGGGTTTAGGTCTGTGCCAAAGTAATAGAGGGCTCTGGGTAAAGAAAAAAAAAACCTACAATGGACCCGGCCCAGCGCCCTCCGCAAAACTCCGAACTTATGTTAGAGAGGTAAAAACGGGGGGGGGGGGGGGGGGGTGAAATGAATTGGAAAAATGATAAAAGTTAAATAAACAGAGAGTTGGCATACTGCGAGCGAGCAGCGGACTGGGAGAGCAGTTATGTAGAGCATTGTAAACTCAAAGTATTCACCCAGCCTGCGGCATTGAAACCCCACTCTGCATAGTAATTGTGCCCTGCTGTGCATTGTAGGCTTGAAACAGGAAGGCAAAGCTTTTTACACGTGTTAGTCTGATCCCTGATAACGGCTTGAAACCATGGGCGGACTATCACAGACTGCAGATGCAAAAAGGGAACAAAATGCTGGATTTAACCTGGCAGAACACACCGCTAGATCAGGAAAATGGTTTGAAGAAAAAAAAAAAAAACCACAAGTCTGTGCTAAGATTACACGGGATGCTCTTCATGGATGAGCGCAATGAATTGCAGAACATCGGCATTGAGATAACACATTGCATTGACCCAACAGGACTCGCCGTATTATGGGTGCTCCAACCTTGGAATCCAGAAAAGTGTAGGTAGAGATTTAATTGTATGTATGTAATGGTGAAAAAGGTATCTCTGAAGCAGATTTCTTAGTGATAGGTTGGGTTTTATATTCATCTTACAGGACTCGGCATCTTATAGGGAGCAGTGGGTGCTCCAACCTTGGAATCCAGAAAAGTGTAGGTAGAGATTTAAATATATGTATTTAGTGATAAAAAAAAAAAAGTAGTTTTGAAGTTGCTTCCTTAGTCCTCACTGGTGATGAGCTTGGGTTCAGGCTTGGGTTCAGTCCAAACCCAAGTTAGTCCAGAATCCGAAGGTTCTTCCAGGATGAATGCACAGAATTGAGTGCAATGATTTGCAGAAAATCGGCATTGAGATAACAGATTGCATTGACCCAACAGGACTCGCCGTATTATGGGTGCTCCAACCTGGCAATCCAGAAAAGTGTAGGTAGAGATTTAAATATATGTATTTAGTGGTAAAAAAGTAGTTTTGAAGTTGCTTCCTTAGTCCTCACTAGTGATGAGCTTGGGTTAAGTCCAAACCCAAGTTGGTCCAAACCCAGAAGCTAGCAGGCAGTACTGGGCCAATGAGACAACACTGACATGGTCAAGTTAGGTCAGTTGTTGAGAAAAGCGGAGAAATAGTGCTGTACAAGCCGCCCTTCAGCCAATCACTCAACTAAATATATATATATATATATATAAAGAATTATATGCTATATTGCCAAAAGTATTGTCCCCGCCCCCCAAATCATGATTCAGGTGTTCCAATCCCCTCCATATCATGTGATTCAGGTGTTCCAATCCCCTCCATGGACAGAGGTGTATACAATCATCCCCTAGGCATGCAGACTGCTTCTACAAACATTGGTGAAAGAATGGGTCGCTCTCAGGAGCTCAGTGACTCCAAGCGTGGTCCCGTGATAGGTGGCCACCTGGGCAATAAGTCCATCCGTGACATTTCCTGGCTACTAAATATTCCACACTCAACTGTTAGTGGGATTATAACTAAGTGGAAGCCACTGGGAACAACAGCCACTCAGCCACCAAGTGGTAGGCCACGTCATATGACAGGGCGGGGTCAGCGCATGCTGAAGCGCACAGTGCGCAGAAGTCGCCAACTGTCTGCAGAGTCAATAGCTAAAGACTTCCAAACTTGGTGTGGCCTTCAGATGAGCCCAACAACAGTGCGTAGAGAGCTCCATGGAATGGGTTTCCATGGCCGAGCAGCTGCATCCAAACCTTCCATCACCAAGTGCAATGCAAAGCGTCGGATGCCGTGGTGTAAAGCACGCCACCACTGGACTCTAGAGCAGAGGAGACGTGTTCTCTGGAGGGACCAATCACGCTTCTCTGTCTGGCAATTCAATGGACGTGTCTGGGTTTGGCGGTTGCCGGGAGAATAGTACATGTCTGACTGCATTGCGCCAAGTGTAAAGTTTGGTGGAGGGGGATTATGGTGTGGGGCTGTTTTTCAGGCTTTGGGCTTGGCCCCCTTGTTCCAGTGAAGGGAACTCTTAAGGTGACATTTTGGACATTTTCATGCTCCCAACTTTGTGGGAAGAGTTTGGGGATGGCCCCTTCCTGTTCCAACATGACTGCGCACCAGTGCACAAAGCAAGGTCCAAAAAGACATGGAGGAGCCAGTTTGGGGTGGAGGAACTTGACTGGCCTGCACAGAGTCCTGACCTCAACCCCATAGAACACCTTTGGGATGAATTAGAGCGGAGACTGTGAGCCAGGCCTCCTCCACCGACATCAGTGCCTGACCTGACAAATGTGCTTCTGGAAGAATGGTCCAACCTTCCCATAGACACCCTCCTAAACCTTGTGGACGGCCTTCCCAGAAGAGTTGAAGCTGTTATAGGTGAAAAGGACGGGGCCAACTCAATATTGAACCCTACGGACTAAGACTGGGAGGCCATTAAAGGTCATGTGTGTGTAGAGGCCGGTGGCCCAATATTTTTGGCAATATAGTGTGTGTGTATGTATGTGTGTGTATATATATATATATATATATATACACTCACATACATACACAGTATATATTTTTCTATGACTTTTTTACAAAATTCTAGAAGCGTCAGTGAAATTATGGGAGACCAGAGCTGGCTGCCAGAAGTCCTACAATCTCATTGGTATTTTATGTGTCTCTGGTGTCTCTGGTATTTTATGTTTCACCCAGTGAATGGAGGGGAAGAAAAAAACAAAAACAGCAGCAAGCAATTATTTATAAAACTAGGAGCTCCATGGAAGCCAATATCCTATTAGGACGTCTGGAACAGTTTGGCTGCGAAATTCACAGGAAGAAAAAAAAAAAAATCAGGCGGTGTTTATTTTGGCTTCAATTTACAGCGGCTCCAATGGCCTACAGATTGTCACCATCAATTCTTAATTGCCACTTGGAGGGCTTGTGAAGTGCTGGAGCTTTGGGCATGTGAGGGGAGAAAAAAAAACCCTTAATATAGCCGGGAATCAATAGCTAGAACATCCAGGGTGTCAGACGCAATAAATGGGCAGCACACTTGGGACTTGCGGAAAATGAGGCTTCTGGCTGGAGTTATTTGGAAGTTAAAGCCAGTTGAGGAGGAGACGTGAACTGAGAGACGGTCTGGCCATTTACTGGAGAGGAACGTCCCTCAAAGGCAGGAAAGGCACGAGGCAGGGGACATCTGGGCATGGACCTCATGGGATCTTGTAAGAACTCGCAATCTCATAAAAAAACACAACGGCATCTGCAACCGTGTCATTCCACGCCAACATCAAAGCAGGACTGAAAATAGCACAGCCTCCGTACGCGACCTGTCACACCCGGGCACCGAGCGCACGGCGCAACCGCTGATGTACTCAGGCAGCCGCTCATAATACAGCTTATAGGTCTCCTGCATGCCCAGAATAGTAAGTCTCCAAAGGCTTCCTAGCGAGACCTATGTCCTTGTACTGTCAGGTATTGTGTCGTTGTGACTATAATGAAACCGCAGCCAGGATTATGGAGAGCACCGCCCAATGCGCCGAAGGATCGGCGGCAATCTGCTCAGAGGAGGTATCATGACCGGAGCACGGAAGAACATTATGATATGCTTCATAATTGTACAATTGTATCATTCTACTAAAATGTATACATAGAAATGTACAGTATCTCCCAGAAGTGAGTCCCCCCCCTCCCCCGGACTGTATACAATGTATACAATGCAGTGGCGGACTGACCATTTGGAAACTCGGGCACTGCCCGAGGGCCCGGGGTCAGTAGGGGGCCCCATGAGATGCCCCTGGTACCATTTTCATAGGCTTTTTTGAGTTTGGGCAAGGACACTGGGGCCCCATGATCCCCTATTGCCCAGGGGCCCCATGAGTTGTCAGTCTGCCCCTGATACAATGTGTGTATATATACAGTATCTCCCAGAAGTGAGTTCCCCCCCCCCGGACTGTATACAATGTGTATATATATATAATATACATTATCTCCCAGAAGTGAGTCCCCCCTCCCCTGGACTGTATACAATCTATATATATATATATACAGTATCTCCCAGAAGTGAGTCCCCCCTCCCCTGGACTGTATACAATCTATATATATATATATACAGTATCTCCCAGAAGTGAGTCCCCCCCTCCCCGGACTGTATACAATCTATATATATATATACAGTATCTCCCAGAAGTGAGTCCCCCCTCCCCTGGACTGTATACAATCTATATATATATATATACAGTATCTCCCAGAAGTGAGTCCCCCCTCCCCTGGACTGTATACAATCTATATATATATATACAGTATCTCCCAGAAGTGAGTCCCCCCCTCCCCTGGACTGTATACAATCTATATATATATATACAGTATCTCCCAGAAGTGAGTCCCCCCCTCCCCTGGACTGTATACAATCTATATATATATACAGTATCTCCCAGAAGTGAGTCCCCCCTCCCCTGGACTGTATACAATCTATATATATATATATATATACAGTATCTCCCAGAAGTGAGTCCCCCCCTCCCCTGGACTGTATACAATCTATATATATATATACAGTATCTCCCAGAAGTGAGTCCCCCCTCCCCTGGACTGTATACAATCTATATATATATATATATATATATATATACAGTATCTCCCAGAAGTGAGTCCCCCCTCCCCGGACTGTATACAATCTATATATATATATACAGTATCTCCCAGAAGTGAGTCCCCCCTCCCCTGGACTGTATACAATCTATATATATATATACAGTATCTCCCAGAAGTGAGTCCCCCCTCCCCTGGACTGTATACAATCTATATATATATATATATATATATATATATATATATATACAGTATCTCCCAGAAGTGAGTCCCCCCTCCCCTGGACTGTATACAATCTATATATATATATATATATATATATACAGTATCTCCCAGAAGTGAGTCCCCCCTCCCCTGGACTGTATACAATCTATATATATATATATATATATATACAGTATCTCCCAGAAGTGAGTCCCCCCTCCCCGGACTGTATACAATCTATATATATATATACAGTATCTCCCAGAAGTGAGTCCCCCCTCCCCTGGACTGTATACAATCTATATATATATATATACAGTATCTCCCAGAAGTGAGTCCCCCCTCCCCTGGACTGTATACAATCTATATATATATATATACAGTATCTCCCAGAAGTGAGTCCCCCCCCTCCCCTGGACTGTATACAATCTATATATATATATACAGTATCTCCCAGAAGTCTGCCAACACTCAACATGGTCGCGCTAATGTGCACGGAAATGCGTGCAGATGCGGTGTAAGGTTTGGGCGCACTCCTGTGCGCGCAATTGCGTATGCCTGCTACACACATGGGTGTATCTGCCACAAAGCAAACAAGAGGTTTGTCTTGGGTGGCATTTTACAGTGGGCGACGCCACCCCCCGCCCAGGCAAAAGGGACACTGTGGGTGTGAGCAGCAGGGCCCCCATCGGGGGGGGGGGGGGCAGCTAACACACAAGTAGGGGGACCGGCTGTAGAGAAAGGTGAATTCCCATTGTGCACTCAACATGGTTGCACTAATATGCATGGAAATGCGCGCAGATGCTGTGTAAGGTTTGGTTGCGCTCCTGTGCACATGTGCGCATGTGCGACGCCACCCCCCAGGCAAAAGGGACACTGTGGGTGTGAGCAGCAGGACCGCCAATCGGGGGTACAGCTAACGCACAAGTAGGGGGACCGGCTGCAGAGGAGGGCGGGGTGGTGGGCGGATCCTCGTTGTGCATTCAACATGGTCACGCTAATGTGCATGGAAATGCGCGCAGATGCTGTGCAAGGTTTGGGCGCGTTTCCGTGCGCATGTACGCACGATCACGCACTCCTGCTATGCACATGGGTGTATCTCCCATGAAGCAAACAAGGGGTTTGTCTTGAGTGACATTTTACAGTAGGCGACACCATCCCCCCCCCCCCAGGCCAAAGGGCCACCGTGAGTGTAAGCAGCAGGGCCGCCATTGACTCAAGTAGGGGGACCAACTGCAGAGGAGGGTGGAGTGGTGGGCGGATCCCCGTTGTGCACTCAACATAGTCGCGCTAGTGTGCATGGAAATGCGCGCAGATGCTGTGCAGGGTTTGGTCGTACTTCCATGCGCATGTACGTGTGGTTGCGCACGTCTGCTACACACATGGGTGTATCTGCCGTGAAGCAAACAAGGGGTTTGTCTTGGGTGACATTTTACAGTGGGCGACGCTACCTTCCCAGGCAAAAGGGACACAGTGGGTGTGAGCGGCAGGGCCCCCATCTTGGGGGGGGGGGGCAGCTAACACACACGTAGGGGGACCGGCTGCAGAGAAAGGTGAGTCCATGTTGTGCGCTCAACCTGGTCACACTAATGTGTATGGAAATGCGTGCAGATACTGTGTAAGGTTTGGGAACGCTCCCGTGTGCATGTATTCATGATCGCGCACACATGCTACACACATGGGTGTATCTGCCGCAAAGCAAACAAGGGGTTTGTTTTGGGTGGCATTTTACAGTAGGCAATGCCACCCCCCCAGGCAGAAGGGACACCGTGGGTGTGAGCGCGGCAGGGCCGCCAATGGGGGGGGGACAGCTAACACAAAAGTAGGGGGACCGGCTGCAGAGGAGGGTGGATCCCCGTTGTGCATTCAACATGGTTGCACTAATGCTCATGGAAATGCGCACAGATGCTGTGCAAGGTTTGGGCACGCTCCCGTGCGCATGTACGCCTGCTACGCGCAATCACCGCAATGGGAAAACAGCGCCCGGCCCACCTCCAGAATATGACAGCAATGTGATTAGCAATGTGGAAATGCTCCTCGTGTTCTCCTGATATAATTCAGGGCTGTTTTATTGCCACCTTCTCTTTCACGCCATTTCCACCGCCACGTATACGATATTCTGTTAACGGCGCAATACAAATCCCCCTCTGCCGGTTATAGCGCGCGATGTTCCATTTATTTTGTGACACTTTCATAATAACAAATTGTACTATAATAAACGGCCGCGCGGCATTGTTGGTTCGGATCCATTTTACATACCGCGATTCCTTCCGCCATAAAGTCGACGTACTTTTGAAAATAAAACTGGAAACTGCCCTGTTAACGCTGCCTTGTAATAAAAAAAAAAAAAAAAAAAAGGAGCGACGGCGTGTTTACCAAAATTCGAAACCTAACACGCCGCAACTTCATCTCTTGTTTCTGAAATTGCTGATGGCGTGCCGGCGACCGCTCACACGGGATCCTATTAAAGCGGATGATTTGAAATGGCGAGTGGCAGGTCTTGTTGTCGGCGAGGCCTGTGGATCACCGGTGTGAATGCAGAAGTAGGTCTGGACATCTCCGGAGACCCGGCGCTCTACTCTATTATCTGGAACACACGCCAAGAGTGGGAGAGGAGCGCCGGATTTGTCAATGCTCAATCCTGAGATTTATCTGCCGTGATTGAGGATGGCCAACCGTAAATCCATTTATTGTCAGAGGGAAACCACTCTTTATTGACCATCAGCAAGAACAAATTTGACACAAGTAATTTCCACCAGTACATACAAACACATGGTCAGGGGAAGCAGATTATGAATCCTCAGTCTTTATTTACTTAGAGTTCAGGAGGAAGATATACATTACACGGTTCATGGGCTCTGAGCAGAAGAGCTTCATCCCCTACAGCACAGATACTGAATTCAAATTCAAGGAGGTCCCTTAGGTAAAATGTTCTCCCAGCAGTGGTCTGAGTCTCATGTTTGTGCTACGACTAGGGATTTGTATGATATGCAGTCATTGTATGTCTATCAATAAATAGACCCCCATCAGAGTGCCCCCTTACATCAGAGTTCCCCTTACATCAGGTGCCCCCATCACAATCCCCCCCCACATCAGGTGTCCCCATCAGAGTGCCCCCTTACATCAGAGTTCCCCTTACATCAGGTGCCCCCATCACAATCCCCCCCCACATCAGGTGTCCCCATCAGAGTGCCCCCTTACATCAGAGTTCCCCTTACATCAGGTGCCCCATCACAATCCCCCCCTACATCAGGTGTCCCCATCAGAGTGCCCCCTTACATCAGAGTTCCCCTTACATCAGGTGCCCCATCACAATCCCCCCCTACATCAGGTGTCCCCATCAGAGTGCCCCCTTACATCAGAGTTCCCCTTACATCAGGTGCCCCACCACAATCCCCCCTACATCAAGTGTCCCCATCAGAGCTCCTCTTACATCAGGTGCCCCATCACAATCCCCCCCTACATCAAGTGTCCCCATCAGAGCTCCTCTTACATCAGGTGCCCCCATCACAATCCTCCCCCCCCTACATCACGTATCCCCATCAGAGTGCCCCCTTACATCAGGTATCTCTATCAAAGCGCCCCCTTGCATCAGGTGTCCGTATCAGGTGTCCCCATCAGAGTGTCCCTTGCATCAGATGTCCCTACCAGAGTGCTCCCTTACATAATGTCCCCCTTACATCAGGTGTTCCCATCAGAGTGCCCCATCACAATCCCCCTCCCACATCAGGTGTCCCCATCAGAGTGTCCCATCACAATCCCCCCCCTCACATCAGGTGTCCCCATCAGAGTGCCCCATCATAATCCCCCCCCCCACATCAGGTGTCCCCATCAGAGTGCCCCATCACAATCCCCCCCTACATCAGGTGTCCGTATCAGGTGTCCCCATCAGAGTGCCCCTTGCATTAGGTGTCCCCATCAGAGTGCCCCCTTACATCATGTGTCCCTACCAAAGTGCTCCCTTACATAATGTCTCCCTTACATCAGGTGTCCCCATCAGAGTGCTCCCTTAGATCGGGTGTCCCCATCAGAGCTACCCCTTACTTCAGAGGTCCCAGTCAGAACATTTCCTTACACCAGGTGTCCCCATTAGGGTCCCTCCTTATATCAGGTGTCCCCATAAAATCAGGTGTCTCATCAGAGTTCCCCTTACATCAGGTGACCCCATCAAAATCCCCCCCTACATCAGGTGTTCCTACTATAGTGCCCCCTTACATCAGGTGTCCCTACCAGAATGCCCCCTTGCATTAGGTATCGCCATAAAAGTGCCCCCTTGCATCAGGTTTCCGCATCAGGTGTCCCCATTAGAGTGCCCCCTTACATCAGAGTTCCCCTTACATCAGGTGACCCCATCAAAATCCCCCCCTACATCAGGTGTTCCTACTAGAGTGCCCCCTTACATCAGGTGTCCCTACCAGAATGCCCCCTTGCATCGGGTATCTCCATAAAAGCGCCCCCTTGCATCAGGTTTCCGCATCAGGTGTCCCCATTAGAGTACCCCCTTACATCAGTGTTCCCCTTACATCAGCTGCCCCCATCAAAATCCCCCCCTACATCAGGTGTCTCCATCAGAGTCACCCTTACATCAGGTATTCTTACCAGAGTGCCCTCTTACAACAGATGTTCCTACCAGAATGCCCCCTTGCATCAGGTATCTCCATCAAAGCACCCCCTTGCATCAGCTGTCCCCATCAGAGTGCCCCCTTACATCAGCTGTCCCCATCAGAGTGCCCCCTTACATCAGCTGTCCCCATCAGAGTGCCCCCTTACATCAGGTGTCCCCATCAGAGCACCCCCTTACATCAGTTGTCCCCATCAGAGTGCCCCCTTACATCAGGTGTCCTCATCAGAGTGCCCCCTTACATCAGGTGTCCCCATCAGAGTGCCCCCTTAGATCAGGTGTCCCCATCAGAGCTACCCCTTACTTCAGAGGTCCCTATCAGAACATTCCCTTACATCAGGTGTCCCCATCAGAGTCCCTCCTTATATCAGGTGCCCCCAAAAAATCAGGTGTTCCCCTTAGGTGTCCCCATCAGAGCGCCCCCCTTAGCATCATGTGTCCCCATCAGAGCTCCCCCTTGCATCAGGTGTCCCCATCAGAACGCCCCCTTGCATTTGGTGTTCCCATCAGAGTACCCCCTTGCATCAGGTGTCCACATCGGAATTCTCCCTTACATATGGTGCCCCGTCAGAGTCCCCTCTTACATTAGGTGTCTCTATCAGCATGCCCCCTTCCATCATGTGCCCCCATACCTTTCAGCATCAGGCAGGCAGAGGGTGGAATCCAGGAGCTATAGCAAGCTGCAGGTCTGGACAGAGGAGGTTCTACTTCCATACTTCCTCCCTCTTGTGATGCTAGGGGTTGAGCAATACCTGTGATGCCATTGGTTGAAAATGGACGCAGTCCTAGCAACCAATAACTGCAGAGAAGGGGGGGGACATGCACTGGGGACAACCTGGAGGTACTGATCCAGACGGCATTTCACAATTTAGTGGTGGCTACCCTAAAGCTTTACATATTCTTTGAAAATATGTTAAGCTTCTGTAAAGTCTGGACTTGGCTGTACCACTGTCGGAACATAGCGCCGCCACACAGCGCTTACAGCGGCTGAATCACTCAATAATGGAATAATGGAAAAAGTACATTTGGGCCAGCTTGGGCCGGCTCCACTTAGTTCCCATACCATAAGGCCTGCACACATCTGCACAATTAAAAGGTGTGTATCACCATCAAAACATTGACCCAGTGTTGGATCCAAAGTCTCTACAAAACCTCTGGGTGCCAGGACCCAATCCAGGAGTTACCAATCCTGGAGAAAAATGCAAAACCAGTTTTCTTCATTCCAGAGCCTCTCAAACTGCAAGGGTAGAGAACCCTTGGAGAACTCTACTTGGCTTTCATACCATGAGGCCTCTGCACAATCAGCAAGTGATTATCACCATAAAAACATGGCTCCAGGGTTAGAAGCGTCATCCCTCCCAAGTCTCTAAAAGAGCCTCTGGGTTTCAGGACTCACTCACCAGTTTTCTCCACCCTGGAGCCCTTCAAACTTCATATGTGAGAACCCTGGGTGAACTCTACCCAGCTCCCATACCAAAAGGACTGTCCTCAGCTGCACAATCAGCAAATGCTTATTACCATCAAAATGTGGACCCAGAGGTTGGAATCCCTCCTAAGTCTCAAAGCCTCTGAGCTCCATGACCCAATCCAGGAGTTACCAATCTTGGAGAAAACCACAAAACCAGTTTTCTTCACTCCAGAGCCGCTGAACCTGCATGGGTGAGAACCTTGGGTGAATTTTACCCACCTCCCATAGCATAAGGCCTGTGCACACCTATGTAATCAATAGGTCCTTATTAGCATCGAAATATGGACCCAGGGATTGGAAGCTTCATCTCTCCTATATCTCAAAGCCTCTGAGCTCCAGGACCCAACCAGCAGTTACCAATACTGGATAAAACTGCAAAACCAGCTTTCTCCATACCAGAGCCCCTCAACTTGCATGGGTGAGAACCCTGGGTGAACTCTACCCAGCTCCAGTACAATAAGGTCTGTGCACACCAGTGTAAGCAACAGGTGCTTATTACCATCAAAACATGGACCCAGGAGTTAGAGGCTTCAAGCCTCTCAAGGCTCTACAAAGCCTCTGAGCTCCAGGGAGCAATCCAGGAGTTACCAATCCTGGAGAAAACCGCAAAACCAGCTTCCTCCACTCCAGAGCCCCTCAACCCACATGGATGTGAACTCTGGGTGACAAGGTGCAGCACTGTCACAAAATATGATATATACAGATAACATGGGACTTTATTGGTGTGACCCCAATATGATGTCACTCATCTATAGGTGGGCTAACATGATTAGATAAAAACTGAACTTCAGAGTGAATAACAAAACCAAAGACAAATAAACATCGACATATTCTGGCCCCAGTCATGTTGAAGCTCCTACTCACAGCACGTGTACCAGCGGAGGATTTCAAGTGCTACTGTTTCAATAAAAGAATATTCTGACATTCCTCCTGAGCCCAGATTCCTCCCTGTACAATAATGGAATTTTATGGACACCAATAAAAGCTGACCTTTTCCTCCTTCCTCGGGTCCTTTATTTACTTGTATTGGCAGTCATTATACAAATGCCTTCCCTTCTCTCCTTCACACCAGCAGAGAGGCCCTTCCAGGGAATAACTTCAATGACTACAAGTCATTAATTACGTACTGCAGTATTCAGAGACTGGGCTTCAGTCGTAATAAAGGTACGATCTGTTAGAGGGATCTCTCGATAGATCTGATCTCATCAACAAATTGCTGCACAGACTACGCAGTATACAGGAAGGTCAGTAAGCCTTTCAAGTTACATTTGGGCTTAAAGTGCACCTGTCTGTATATATTATAACTGCATCCCAGGAACAGGAAGGGCCTGCACATATATTGCCAAAAGTATTGGCCCAGTCCTCCAAATCATGTGATTCAGGTGTTCCAATCCCCTCCATATCATGTGATTCAGGTGTTCCAATCCCCTCCCAATCATGTGATTCAGGTGTTCCAATCCCCTCCATATCATGTGATTCAGGTGTTCCAATCCCCTCCCAATCATGTGATTCAGGTGTTCCAATCCCCTCCATGGACACAGGTGTATACAATCAAGCCCCTAGGCATGCAGACTGCTTCTACATTGGTGAAAGAATGGGTCGCTCTCAGGAGCTCAGTGACTCCAAGCGTGGTCCCGTGATAGGTGGCCACCTGTCAAGGTCCTACCTTTTCCCATAGGTTATGTTACTCCATGTGCTGGCATCCATCTTGGATTTCTGCTGAGCATGGTGGGAAACTTTTATGCCTTCAGGTCTCTGAGGTCCATCCCCCAGAGGGGTGTGGCTGAGTACATATAAGCCTGTGATCCGCACATGCTCTTTGCACTTGTGTCTTGTGTCTTTGTCTTGCTACAGCTCTGTGTATACTCTCGTGACTCTTCTGGTATTCTGACTCGGCTTGTGACTAAGACCATTCTCTGTGTTTTCCTTCGATCTGACCTTCCGTTGCTGAACCCGGCCCGTGACCTGTGATTCTCTGTCTACTGTCTGTACTGTTTTGTCCTATTGTTGTCGACTCGGTTTGCCTGACTACGCTATTGTCATTCTCACCAGCTACACGCCATTGGCGGTGGCCATTACCGCAGCCGGGGTGTCTCGGGGGCCGCGACCTGGTTCCTGGCTGCGTCAAGTCCATCCCCACCATCAGGGGCCCTGGTGAAGGGCAGCCTGGGACTTAGACTCCGCGCCCTGAGGGACTTCGGTCTGTTGGTGGTAGTTGTCGTCAGCCAGTGCCTTACCCTGCCACTAGGCCTACCTGTCCGTTCCACAGCCCTGCCCTGACACCACCTGGGCAATAAGTCCATCCGTGACATTTCCTGGCTACTAAATATTCTACGCTCAACTGTTAGTGGGATTATACAAAGTGGAAGCAATTGGGAACGACAGCCACTCAGCCACCAAGTGGTAGGCCACGTCACATGACAGAGCGGGGTCAGCGCATGCTGAAGCGCACAGTGCGCAGAAGTCACCAACTGTCTGCAGAGTCAATAGCTAAAGACCTCCAAACTTGGTGTGGCCTTCAGATGAGCCCAACAACAGTGCATAGAGAGCTTCATGGAATGGGTTTCCATGGCCGAGCAGCTGCATCCAAGCCTTCCATCACCAAGTGCAATGCAAAGCGTCGGATGCTGTGGTGTAATGCACGCCGCCACTGGACTCTAGAGCAATGGAGACGTGTTCTCTGGAGTGACCAATCACGCTTCTCTGTCTGCAAATCCGATGGATGTGTCTGGGTTTGGCAGCTGCCAGGAGAACGGTACTTGCCTGACTGCATTGTGCCAAGTGTAAAGTTTGGTGGAGGGGGGATTATGGTGTGGGGTTCTTTTTCAGGCGTTGGGCTTGGTCCCCTAGTTCCAGTGAAGGGGACTCTTCAGGCAACATTTTGGACAATTTCATGCCCCCAACTTTGTGGGAAGAGTTTGGGGATGGCTCCTTCCTGTTCCAACATGACTGCCCACCAGTGCACAAAGCAAGGTCCATAAAGACATGGAGGAGCCAGTTTGGGGTGGAGGAACTTGACTGTCCTGCACAGAGTCCTGACCTCAAACCCATAGAACACCTTTGGAATGAATTAGAGCGGAGACTGCGAGCCAGGCCTCCCCCCCCCGACATCAGTGCCTGACCTGACAAATGTGCTTCTGGAAGAATGGTCCAACCTTCCCGCAGACACCCTCCTAAACCTTGTGGACGGCCTTCCCAGAAGAGTTGAAGCTGTTATAGGTGCAAAGGGCGTGGCCAACTCAATATTGAACCCTACGGACTAAGACTGGGAGGCCATTAAAGGTCATGTGCGTGGAAAGGGCGGGGCCAACTCAATATTGAACCCTACGGACTAAGACTGGGGGGCCATTAAAGGTCATGTGTGGGGAAAGGGCGGGGCCAACTCAATATTGAACCCTACGGGCTAAGACTGGGAGGACATTAAAGGTCATGTGTGTGGAAAGGCTGGTGGCCCAGTATTGAACCCTACGGACTAAGACTGGGGGGCCATTAAAGGTCATGTGTGTGGAAAGGCCCAATACTTGGGGCAATATAGTGTATACAATCGATCAGTCCTGATTTACAAGCTCATTTCTTGAGGCTCAAAACCAGGAGCGGACTGACAACTCATGGGGCCCCCGGGCAATAGGGGATCATGGGGCCCCTGTGTCCTTGCCCAAACTCAAAAAAGCCTATGAAAAAGGTACCAGGAGCATCTCATGGGGCCCCCTACTGACCCCAGGCCCTCGGGCTGTGCTCGAGTTTCCAAATGGTCACTCCACCCCTGCTTGAAACGCCAGAATAGTACAAATACCCCCCCAAAATGACCCATTTGGAAAATGGTACAGTCCAAGGTATTTAGTAAGAGGCACGGAGAGTTTTTTTGAAGTTGCAATTTTTTGTTAACATTTTTTGGAAAATTAAGATATTTCTTTTTTTTTTTTACATACTGTCACCAGTCCAGTAGGAGAGTCACAACATATTTTACAATTATTGGCCAAAAAAAATCATGAGCAAATCAAATTTAAATGAATTAAGTTACATTGAGTTTTTGTAATCGGCATGATATGATTACTGTAGAACAACAGAGAAAAAAACTTCAGAAAAAGAAATCAAAGAAATTCCAAATAAACTTGAGTCCCCCTTTCATCGGAGCCTTATTACATCAGAGTCCCCATCAATGTTCCCCTTATATTATATACAAATCTGACTGATCCCCGTACCTTCGTTCAGGCACAACGTTGCCGACAGTCCGTGGATGAAGGGTTTAGGAAAGCTTAGGCAGCAACAGAGCTAGAGAGGCAGATAAAACCAACAATGGCGTTCCCTCGGCGTATTTCTCTGTATATCTTCTGCAGCTTTTGTTTACTTATCAGCCGCTATGTTACAACGTGGTAGTTCTGTCACCTTTGTATTCCTATAAAACTGAAGATGGAAATATCTTTGAGTACTGAGGAGAGGGGGAGGGGAACCAAAGAACGTAAGGGTGTATTTATAAGAAAAAGAAATATCGCAGAGCTATTCATCCTGAGAAACTGCATTTACATTCATTCTGTGAGAAAGGGGGGAAAATGAATGTTAGAAAGCTATTTTCTCTGCAGGTCAAATGTTTTTCATTCCTACAGAATAGAGCGAATCGGGATAATACTGCATGATGGCCACTAGAGGGAGCTATTGATCCTAGGAAATATGGATTTACTCTGACAGACAGGGGCACTGGCTGCCAGGAGACACTAGCCACGGGTGCTGGCTGCCAGGAGACACTAGCCGCGGGTGCTGGCTGTGAGCAGACACTAGCCCTGGGTGCTGGCTGTCAGGAGACATTAGCCGTGGGTTCTGTCTGTCAGAAGGCACTAGCCGTAAATGCTGGCTGGCAAGAGACACTAGCCACGGGTGCTGGCTGTCAGGAGACACTAGCCATGGATGCTGGCTGTCAGGAGACACTAGCCACGGGTGCTGGGTGTCAGGAGACACTAGCCGTGGATGCTGGCTGTCAGGAGGCACTAGCCGTGGATGCTGGCTGTCAGGAGGCACTAGCCGTGGGTGCTGGCTGTCAGGAGACACTAGCCGTGGGTGCTGGCTGTAAGGAAACCTTGTTCCCAACAAAGCCACCAACTCTGCATGAAGAGGCACCTAACGTCCTCCAGAACCTTCATCCACCCACAGTGCACATGCAACCCCATCTAGAGGCCCCATAACAAACAGTTGGCCCCAGCTCCCTCCAGCAACCTCATCCCCAACAGGACCACCAAGTCTTCTAAAGGAGACTCCTAGCCCCCTCCAGAACCTTTATCCTCCATGGTGAGGTCCAACTCAATTCCCCACAGTTGTCCCCAGCTACTCCATCTCCAACCTCAGAAACCTCATCCCCAGAAGGGCCATCAAGTCGTCTAAAGGAGACCCTTAACCCCCTCTAGAACCTTAATTCCTACCACAGAGACATCCAACCCCATGCAGACCCAATCTCACACAGTTGCCCCTAGCTCCCTCCAGAAACCTCATCCCCAACAGGGCCAACAAATATGAAGAGTCCCCTAACCCCATTCAGAGTCTTCATCCCTCCCATAGTGACATCCAACCTCATCCTCCACAGTTGCCCCAGCTCCCTAATCCTCAAAAGGTACACCAAGCATGCTGCAGATTCCACAACCCCCTCCAGAACCTTCTTCACCACACAGTGACACCTGGCCCCACGCAGAGACCCCATCCCACACAGTTGCCCCTACCTCCCTCCAGAAACCTCATCCCCAACAGGGCCACCAAGTCTTCTGAACAGACCCCTAACCCCCTCCAGAACCTTCATCCCCCCCACAGTGACAACCAGCCCCACACAGAGACCCATTCCCATTCAGTTGCTCCTAGCTCCCTCCAGAAACCTCAATCCCAACAGGATCACCAAGTCTTCTGAAGAATCTGCTAGCACCCTCCAGAATCCTCATTCTCCTCACAGTGACATCCAGCTACATCCAGAGACCCCATTCTCCATAGTTGTCCCCAGCCCCCTCACCCCCAACAAGGCCAGCAATTCTACTGCAGGGTCCCCTAACCCCCTGCAGAACCTTTATCCTTCCACAGTGACACCTCGCCCCATCCAGAGCCTTCCGACATTCCTATACATATTTTTTATTCCCATTTATTGTGTATCATTTTTTTTTTACTGTTGGGGCATGGAAGGTTTTGGAAGAATTTATCGGACCTTGGTCTCAGTACGGTTGAGAACCAGCGATGTAGAATACTGCATTAGTACCATGATTTGGCGAGTGTAATGTAACCCTTCACAGGCATGCAATATTAATTACGTGTAGACATCAGATCAGTGCGCTCTCTTCGCCGCAGCGAACTCCTCGCTGCAATATTTAATTCCCAAGGACAATCAGTCATCGGTAAGGAAGACTCAAACAATCAATCATCTATTTCTGAGCCATCGCCGCGTCCCCCAAACATTACAAATAGAGGAACAAGGAAGCAAGAAAACACTTTCTCCAGCTGATTGCTTGCAAATTCCACACCTGCACGCTGCATTTTAACATTCTTTAATTACAAGATTCTCATTAAGTCTTAAGATACAAAAAAAAAAAAATACTGCAAACCCTTCGTATCGAATTAATGCTTCCGACTCGGCAGGTAAGTTTAAAAAAAAAGGGAAGGGCAGACTACTACTGATTGCTCCAACGCTCAAAAAAATCCCAAAATATGGGGAAAAATTAAAAGCATTTTATTTATAGCTGGTAATAGAGCACTGGTGGCCAGCCTATGGCCAGGGGGTTGCATGCAGCCCTTTGGCACTTTTTGTGTGGCCTCCCCAGGAGGCCCCTGTCAGTCACCGGCTCTCTGGCCTGTCCCTCTAGAGCTCACTGGAGCACTAGGCTGTGGAGGGGGCTGGACAACAAGTCTGCTAAACCCCTAAACCCCTCCAGAACCTTCATCCTCCCACAGTGACACTCAGCCCCATCCAGAGACCCCATCCCCCACAGATGCCCCCAAGCTCCCTCTAGAAACCTCATCTTCAACAGGGCAAAAAAGTCTTCTGAGACAACCCCTAGCCCCCTACATAACCTTCACCCTCATAGTGACATCCAAATCCATCCCCCACAGTTATCCCCAACTCCTTCATCCCCAACCGGGCCACCTGGCCTGCTGCAGAGTCCCATAACCACATCCAGAGCCTTCAACCTCAAACAGTGACATCCAACTTCATCCAGAGACCCCATCCCCCACAGATGCTTCCAAGCTCCCTCTAGAAACCTCATCTCCAACAGGGCAAAAAAGTCTTCTGAGACAACCCCTAGCCCCCTACATAACCTTCAACCTCATAGTGACATCCAAATCCATCCCCCACAGTTGTCCCCAACTCCTTCATCCCCAACCAGGCCACTTGGCCTGCTGCAGAGTCCCATAGCACATCCAGAACCTTCATCCTCCCACAGTGACATCCAACTCCATCCAGAGACCCCCATCCCTCACAGCTGCCCCCAGTTCCCTATTAATGTTGGGATCCCTGCAGACCCCATATTCCAGCTGAAGGTGGTGTTTAGCCCCCAGAATCTGGGCCACAGGAATGCAGAATGAAGTGCACCCTGTCACCTGTAGGAGAACTACAATCAGAAGAGTTTTGCCCATATGTCTCCTTTAAAGGGACGGTGCACCCATCCACGTACACCTAGAATAGCTGGCAGATTGAAAAGAGAGCCGTGACTCTGAATGCGGGGGGGGGGAGGGTCACACCATATATTTTACAATTATTGCCCGGCCAAAAAAAAAATGAGCAAATCAAATTTAAATGAATTAAGTTACGTTGAGTTTTTTTTGCAATCGGCATGATGTGATTTACTGTAGAATAACAGACATAAGACTTCAGAAAAAGAAATCAAAGAAATTCCAAATAAACTTGATTCCCCCTTTCGTCAGAGCCTTATTACATCAGAGTCCCCATCAATGTTCCCCTTTTATTGGACTCCCTATCAATGTCCCCCAATGTCGACTTGAACATCAAGCCCATCACTACTTGTTTGTCCATCTCTTGAAGGCAGGTTGTGCATTAATAAGATTGTCACCAAGGAGCCCTCTGTCTGCAGACCAGCTACTAAGAAAATGTGTCTTTGAATGGTACATTGGGCAAATATTGGAGGCTGACCAACCAAGACGTGGTGCCCACTGCACTCATATACTGTATTCTTATAACTCAGGAGCTCAAGATGCTGTCCCCAAGCCACGTGAGATGTGCCCTCCCTCAAATGAATGATATATGTGTAGTGCAGCCTTACAGGTCCCTCTGATCTATCCAAGGTTGTCTTCCCTCCTCCGCCTTCCAGGCAGCCAGGCACACAACACTTCAACAGTCTCTCTCACAATAACCAGTCAGTGGATGTCATTTTGTACTTTATTGCTGGTTAAACTTGGGTGGGGTGCAGGGAAGAGAAGATACACTTCATTCTGTCTACCCTCTTCAGGGGCAGCCCCTTTCTCTGCAGAGACTAGAGACACCAGCACTTCTAGGACTCCCACCTTAGCAACACTGAGACAGTCACAAAACGGGTTAACGAGCAGACAGCCAATGGGATCCCACTTCGAAGTGAAGCATCTTCTCACTGTGTCTCCAGATACTTGGATACCTCCTGTCCAATATTGGCTAGACACTGTGCCATGAATCTCCAGTCTGGATCCTCAGTGCACCCTCTGTACTTGGCTCAAAACTGCTTCCAGAAAAAATAGACCCCCACATATCCACCTGAGATGGGACCTCGGTGAACTCTCTGCGACAGGCCCCACATTTCCCTTAATCTGGGGCCTCAATGAACTCTCTGCAATAGGCCCCCAGTTCCTCTAATCTGGGGCCTCGACGAACTCTCTGCAATAGGCCTCCAATCCCCCGAGCCAGGGCCTTGATGAACTCTCTGCAATAGGCCCCCCAGTTCCCCTAATCTGGGGCCTCGATGAACTCTCTGCAATAGGCCCCCCAGTTCCCCTAATCTGGGGCCTCGGCGAACTATCTGCAATAGGCCTCCATCTCCCCCTGAGCTGAGGCCTCGAAGAACTCTCTGCAATAGGCCCCCCAGTTCCTCTAATCTGGGGCCTCGGTGAACTCTCTGCAATAGGTCTCCATCTCCCCCTGAGCTGAGGCCTCGATGAACTCTCTGCAATAGGCCCCCCAGTTCCCCTGATCTGGGACCTCGGTGAACTCTCTGCAATAGGCCCCCCAGTTCCCCTGATCTGGGACCTCGGTGAACTCTCTGCAATAGGTCCCCCTAGCTCCTCCTGAGCTGGGGCCTCAATGATCTCTCTGCAATAGGCCCCTAGCTCTCCCTGAGCTGGGGCTTCAGTGAACTCTCTGCGACAGGCCCCCAAGTTCCCCTGATCTGGGACCTTGATGAACTCTTTGCAACAGTTCCCCCATTTCCCACTGACCTGGGAGCTTGCTGAACTCTCAGTGACAAGCCCCCCAGCTCCCCCTGATCTGGGACCTTGGTGAGATCTCCTCAGGCTTTAGCTAACCTTCCCAGAAGGGCAGCAGCCCTTCAGGCTGGGGCCTCTCTTCCAGGGCAAGAACCCTGATGCTCCAAGCCCCAGACTATTTATCTCCTTCTAAGCCACCTACTGGGCATCCCCCCAACAGAGATTATCTGGGACCCCATAAATCTTCAGGCCCAGAGGTCTGTCTCTTTCAGACCACTACATTCTAGAACCTACTGCAAGGCAGGGAAAAGTAGCCTGTGAGACCCAGAGCAGCCAAAACAAAATTTACCTGAACCTCTCTAGCACCCTCTCCTAGGAGAGTGCTACATATGGTAGCAGAGCCTTGGATGAACCAGCAACCAGATGATAGGAAAAAAGGAGTCTTCCATGCCCATGAATCGTAAAGCTCTCTTGTGGATACTCTTCCTGGACCCCAAAATCAGAAGACACCTCACCTCGGGCCTCATTGAAATTCTTCAAAGAGACAAATGTTTCAACTCCATTGAGTCTTCGACCGAGCAAATAATTGTCCAAACGTATTCATATATCACAATTCACATTTTATTTTGGAAATATGCGAGATAAAGTCTCTATGGATGCCAAACATCAGCCTAATAATATCATTTAAATGTACTTCCCATGCATGGGCGCCTCTTTTCAGTGACTTTAATTAACAAAGCTGACTGTGTTTCATGTAAGGTATCCCCTGGTGTACGCTATGCTAATACACAGGTAGTGCTGTGAGTTGGATAATGATTCAGGAGCCGGATGAATGTGGAGGAGGGGGAGGGGTTGCGGGTCACAATAATTTGTGATAATTAAACTTGTCATTTCGATAAAAAATGAAAAGTCCGGCTCCGCACTCTCTTCCAGCAATTACTGTCGACTCCGCTGAGCTAATTTTATGCCCAAAGAGTTTGTGATAAAAAGACTCATTAGAATAATCTTTGTTCTGGGTGTTCCCGACATTCTGCTGGTTGGATACCAGCTCCTCAAAGTCACAACAGGCTTCAAAAAACGCTCTCGCTGATTGCCCCGAGCAAAGGGCACCTGAGGAAAACCAATTGGATCCATCCATCCACCAATGATGTCACCAGCACCTAGTGAAAAGGTAGGTTGCACCTGCGATGATGTCATCGCCCCTTATTAATATGTAGGCTGAGATCTCAATGTCATCTAGTGATGTCACCGCTCTCTAGTGAATGGATAGGCTGCATAATCAGTGATGTCACCGCTCTCTAGTGAATGGATAGGCTGCATTCTCGGTGATGTCACCGCTCTCTAGTGAATGGATAGGCTTCATTCTTGGTGATGTCACCGCTCTCTAGTGAATGGATAGGCTGCATTCTCAGTGATGTCACCACTCGCAAGTGAATGGATAGGCTGCATTCTCAGTGATGTCACCGCTCCCTAGTGAATGGATAGGCTGCATTCTCAGTGATGTCACAGCTCTCTTGTGAACGGATAGGCTGCATCCTCAGTGATGTCACTGCTCCCTAGTGAATGGATAGACTGCAGTCTCAGTGATGTCACCGCTCTCTAGTGAATGGATAGGCTGCATTCTCAGTGATGTCACCGCTCCCTAGTGAATGGATAGGCTGTATTCTCAGTGATGTCACCGCTCTCTGGCTGCATTCTCAGTGATGTCACCGCTCTCTACTGAATGGATAGGCTGCATTCTCGGTGATGTTATCGCTCCCTAGTGAATGAATAGGCTGCATTCTCGGTGATGTCACTGCTCTCTAGTGAATGGATAGGCAGCATTCTCGGTGATGCCGCCGCTCTCTAGTGAGCAAATAGGCTGCATTCTCAGTGATGTCACCGCTCTCTAGTGAAGGGATAGGCTGCATTCTCAGTGATGTCACCGCTCTCTAGTGAACGGATAGGCTGCATTCTCGGTGATGTCACCGCTCTCTAGTGAACGGATAGGCTGCATTCTCAGTGATGTCGCCGCTCTCTAGTGAACGGATAGGCTGCATTCTCAGTGATGTCACCGCTCTCTAGTGAACGGATAGGCTGCATTCTCGGTGATGTCACAGCTCTCTTGTGAACGGATAGGCTGCATTCTCAGTGATGTCACCGCTCTCTGGCTGCATTCTCAGTGATGTCACTGCTCTCTGGCTGCATTCTCAGTGATGTCACCGCTCTCTGGATGCATTCTCAGTGATGTCACCGCTCTCTGGCTGCATTCTCAGTGATGTCACTGCTCTCTGGATGCATTCTTGGTTTCAGAACATGTTCCAGGTTAGTTTATGGTTTTCTTTTATGGAAAGTTCTGTTTAACACGAGCATGCTGGAAAATGAAATTTCCGTCTAAAAGCTGAAGTGCGCCCAAGAATGGGCTCCATGTTACGGTAAAATGATGTGAATCAGACGTGACATTACTCATTCTAAAAGGCAGTCTAGTTGATGCTCACAATGAGAAGACATATAGGTGTAATTACAGGTTTGCAGTCAGCTAAAGCTTCTACCGCAGATCCGGAAGCAGAGTGGTACTTCCAGCTCTGATGAATAGGATTGCCTGTAGCTCATTGTAATTGCTGTTATTACAGGCGGTAAATGGTGATATCAACTCTGCATGATGGCAAATTCTCCATCTAAAAATCAACCTGTTTTACACAGCGAAAAAAAAAACATCGACGCCACACACGGCGACTTAGCTAATACATCTCAATGGAAACACCTCTGCTGCTCCGAGTGTATCAAACATCGTCCCAGAGAGAAGAACACATAATGCGTGGCCAAAACACGGATCAAACTAGTCAGTGGGTGGAAAGCTCTACAGAACGAATCCCTGGGATGATAAACGGAGGTTGGAAAGATTCACTGCTAGTGAAGTTCCGTTCCCTCATTTATTTTCCTGAATTCAAAATGCATTAAAATTCAACACAAAGGGTCCCCCTCTGCCCCTTGGGGAAAAAAGTGACGGCCGATGGAACAGAACTGGTATCTGCCAACTCTTGGACACTCAGAGCCTGATTTACGAAGTGTAAAATGAGAAGGAAGTACTGACTGCAGAGCTAAGGGTCTGCCGCAGGAGGGGACTGCTGCAGAGAGACCGCTCCTCCCACATAGAGCCCTTAGTTGCATGTAGGCAGGTGCGGTCTTCTTTCTCCACTGTAGGTGGCGCTTACTGCAAGTCAGGAGAAACTAAAGCAGGCCATAGACGGGTCGGAAATAAAATGAAAAAAAAAATGAAAAATCGGTCGTTCGATCGGCCGACATTACCACCAACGGTAAAAAAAAATCGGTTGATTTTCGTCCCGTCTATGGCCAACATTTAACCCCATAATTACTTCTGTCCCTGCAGAGAGCTCCGCTATTATATTTTACATGAAAAGTCTTGCAGTTGCAACAATGAATCTATTTGTATCCATTTCAGATACAGATGTTTTTATTCAGATACAAATGCATACATTGTTGCAACTGCAAGACTTTTTCATGTAAAATATAATAGACTGGAATTCTTCTTCTTTTTCTTCTTCTTCTTCTTCTGCTTCTTCTTCCTCTTCTTCTTTTTTTCTTCTTTTTTTTCTTTTTTTCTTCTTCTTTTTCCTCTTTTTTTCTTCTTTTTCTTCTTCCTCTTTTTTTTGTCTTCTTCTTCTTCTTCCTCTTTTTTTCTTCTTCTTCTTCTTCTACCTGTTCTTTTTTTCTTATTATTTTTCTCCTCTTCTTCTTCCTCTTCTTTTTCTCCTCTTCTTCTTCTTCTTTTTTTTCTTCTTCTTTTTCCTCTTTTTTTCTTCTTCTTCCTCTTTTTTTCTTCTTCTTCTTCTTCTTGCAGGTCACGGCTCATGCGCAGATTTTTTATCTGTCCCTTGCAGAGAGTTCCACTATTATATTTTACATGAAAAAGTCTTGCAGTTGCAACAATGTATCTATTTGTATCCATTTCAGATACAGATGTTTTTATTCAGATACAAATGGATACATTGTTGCAACTGCAAGACTTTTTCATGTAAAATATAATAGACTGGAATTCTTCTTCTTTTTCTTCTTCTTCTGCTTCTTCTTCTTCCTCTTCTTCTTCCTTTTCTTCTTTTTTTCCTTCTTCTTTTTCTCCTTCTCTTCTTCTTCTTCTTCTTTTTTTCTTCTTCTTCTTTTTCCTCTTTTTTCTTCTCCTTCTTTTTCCTCTTTTTTTTCTATTCTTCTTCGTCTTTTTTTCTTCTTCTTCCTCTTCCTCTTTTTTTCTTCTGCTTCCTCTTTTTTCTTCTTCTTCTTCTTCTTCTTCCTGTTCTTCTTTTTTTCTTCTTTTTCTCCTCTTCTTCTTCTTCTTCTTCTTCTTCTCCTCTTCTTCTTTTTCCTCTTTTTTTCTTCTTCTTTTTCTTCTTCTTCTTGCAGGTCACGGCTCATGCGCAGATTTTTTATCGATAAAACGATCAGCCGATTTGCCCATCATTACAGGGAAAATCAGCCGATCTTCAAAATTGACCGCAAATTTTCCAACATGCACGATAAAACAAATTTGCAAAAAGCCCGAAAAACGGCCGACCAATTAACCCACTAACGGTGCAAAAATCGGCCGATTTTATTTCTGGCCGAAAGTCCGCTGATTTTTGACCCGTCTATGGCCGGCATTAGTTTCTCTATGGTTTCCTCGGTCCCCTGGAGCAGAGTTCTGGTTGAAGTAAACTGAGGTTCACACCCAGTTTTGCCTCCTTACATTTTTGTTCATGGTGGCCAAGCAGGTCTTGGTCAAGGCCTTGTGGTTCTCCATTCTACCGGTGGCACAGGTGAAGTATGAGATGCCATGGTATCTCTTGAAGGAAAAAATGTTCATGATTCTCAATGATTCAGAATTTTGAATGGGTTTGGAGCCCCTGGACTGAACCTTCCAAAAGGACTTTTGACAGCTCACTGCTTACCATTACACTATCTCAGGCTAGGACTGACAACTCATGGGGCCCTCGGGCAATAGGGGATCATGGGGCCCCTATGTCCTTACCCAAACTCAAAAAAGCCTATGAAAAAGGTACCAGGGGCATCTTATGGGGCCCCCTACTGACCACAGGCTCTTGGGCAGTGCCCGAGTTTCCAAATGGTCAGTCCGCCCCTGGACTATCTTCAATCCTTGGCTTTGTTACTTTACTTGGTCAAGCTGCTTACACTCCCAACTTCACAACCTTGGCAGATTCCAACACATCTATTTATAAACTTTATTTGTTTATATTGCATGACAGTCACAGCACCCCTGTGAGGACCCTACGAGGTAAAGAGTGGGTTTTCCAACCCTAAATTGTTTTTTTTTTTAATAATGCTTGAGCTTTTATGTAGGTACCCCTTTCCTATGGAACTGTACCTTCTGTTCCTCTAAAATGCTTTAATAAAACTATTGAAACAGAAGTGAACATAGGTTCATGTATTCTTAGACTAAATGGGGCATGGGCTCATTTCATTGCACTTCGTACTTTAGCCAAGCCAAGCGTTCAGTGTACAAAAACTGAACAGACACATAGGAAGCAAAGGTCATAAAGACAACCTTCCTCTATAGTGACATTGTAGGCCAGCGGCGTCCAACTCCACTCTATGAAATTGAGAATCCTCAATTGTGCACACATGCTGCCCTTTGTTGGAGCATCAGAAAGTGGACAACCATAAACACATGCTTTCCATTGCTGGGGCATCAGAGGCTGGATGATTGTGCATATGTACTTTCCTTCATTACAACCTGAGAGGGTGGCCAGTTCTATACACATGCTGGCCTTCATTGGGCATCAGAAGGTGGATAATTGTGCATATGTGCTTCCCTTCATTACATCCTGAGAGGGTGGCCAATTCTATACACCTGCTGGCATCAGAAGGTGGTTGATTGTGCACACATGCTGGCCTTAATTGGAGCAGCAGAAGGTGGATGATTGTGTACGCAGGCTATCCTTTGTTGGAGCATCAGAAGGTGGACGATTGCGTACACATGCTATGCTGCACTAGAACATCAGAAGGTGGACAATTGTGTACACATGCTACTCTTCATTGGAGCATTAGAAGGTGGATGATCGTGTATGCAGGCTACCCTTTGTTGGAGCATCAGAAGGTGGACGATTGTGTACACAGGCTACCCTTCATTGGGGGCATCAGAAGGTGGACAATTGTGTATGCAGGCTACCCTTCATTGGGGCATCAGAAAGTGGACGATTGTGTACGCAGGCTACCCTTCATTGGGGCATCAGAAAGTGGACGATTGTGTACACAGGTTACCCTTCATTGGGGGCATCAGAAGGTGGACAATTGTGTATGCAGGCTACCCTTCATTGGGGCATCAGAAAGTGGACGATTGTGTACACAGGCTACCCTTCATTGGAGCATCAGAAGGTGGACGATTGTGTACGCAGGCTACCCTTTGTTGGAGCATCAGAAGGTGGACGATTGTGTACGCAGGCTACCCTTCATTGGAGCATCAGAAGGTGGACGATTGTGTACGCAGGCTACCCTTCATTGGAGCATCAGAAGGTGGACGATTGTGTACGCAGGCTACCCTTCATTGGAGCATCAGAAGGTGGACAATTGTGCACACATACTACTCATCGCTAGAACATCAGAAAGTGGACAATCATGCACATATGCTTTCCATCGCTGGAGCATCAGAGGATGGATGATTGTGCATATGTGCTTCCCTTCATAGCAGCCGGAGAGGATGGCCATTCTATACACATGCTGCCCTTCGTTGGAGCGTCAGAAGGTAGACGATTGTATACATCTGCTACCCTTTGTTGCAAAATCAAAAGGTGGACAGCCATGATTATCGTGGTTGGAGCTTCAGAGGGTGGATGATCATGCACATGCTCATCATCGTTGGAGCATCAGAAGGTGGATGATCATGCACATGCGCATCATCGTTGGAGCATCAGAAGGTGGATGATCATGCACATGCTCATCACCGTTGGAGTATCAGAAGGTGGATGATCATGCACATGCTGGTCATCGTTGGAGCATCAGAGGGTGGATGATCATGCACATGCTCATCATCACTGGAACATCAGAGGGTGGATGATCTCATCGTTGGAGCATCAGAGGGTGGATGATCTCATCGTTGGAGCATCAGAGGGTGGATGATCTCATCGTTGGAGCATCAGAGGGTGGATGATCTCATCGTTGGAGCATCAGAGGGTGGATGATCTCATCGTTGGAGTATCAGAGGGTGGATGATCATGCACATGCTTATCACCGTTGGAGCATCAGAAGGTAAGCGATGGTGCACATGGGATCCAGTCTAAGGCTGAGTTCTACCTTCAATGGGAAGGTGAGGAGGAGAAGTGGTGAGCGTTGGTTGAAGCAATATTGGACGCGTTGGGCTTTCACACCGTCCAATCGACCCTTTCTCCTGACAGCAGACGGCTGACGCGTTCGAGATGCCGCTAGGCTCCCCATTTCACACTCCTGCAGCAAATAATCTCCATAGGTCTTAATCACAGGTCTGCGTTAGGCAGAAAACTGCGTTGTAATTGAAGAGTAATAAAATTAAGAGGAGCAAAGAAACCGTGACGGGTTCAGGGAGAGCGAGGAGAAAACATTTGGATGGCAACGCTGCATGACCCAATTTGCCAGCTGGAAGACGCATCACCTGTAAGGACGAGGGTGAGATTCCAGCGAGTGAGGAAGCTGTGAATATCGAACATCCCATCATGAATAATTCACCACCGCAGGATTGGGGTTACCGCGCCATTCCTGGAAAGCTGCAGATGGGGTGACGGCGTAGTGGGGAGCACACGTGTTCACGAATATCCTCCTGCTATCAATACCCGCCTTCCGATGATTCCACAGTTGCCGAAAAAGAAAGCCGAACTACAGACAGACATAAACAACACAAAATAATGCATGTGGTGTACTAACCTGCATTAGCCTTTTGCAGTCCTTGTACAGCAGAGCTCAGACTGGGAAAGGTAAACGCATCACAAGGAGACAATCAATTGTGTTGGATTTTTAATGTGATGTCAGTGAGCTTGCTGATTGCAGGAGAGAGCAAAGTGACAGAGAGATGAGCTCATTGGTCTTCACTGTCCAATCACAGACTGCAAAGGGAAAAAGAATCCAAATGGCAGCACAGAGAAGTGCGCTCTCATACTCGGCCAGGGCTGTGCTGCATGGCAGCGCTGTGTAAGGCCTCTTTCTACACTTGCAAGCAGGGGGTTGTAAAAGTAGGTAGTTGAGCTGCGGTTTTATAAACATACACACGCACACACTTTAAGCTGCCTAAAATGGCAGCCATAGGGGGTGATGTGCACCCCAGGGCACAGGTGGTGGGAAGTTTCCTGGGGGGACACAGTTTTCCCTGAATCAGTGTCATAACTTGACCTGATGTGAAGAGGGGGGCTGTAGGATCGGGAGCTTTGTGATGGGGGGGGAACTGTGACCGGGGGACCATGTGATTAGAGGGGGTCTATGATGAAGGGGCTCTGTGATGGGGGGGACTGTGTGACTGGAGGGCTCTGTGATGGGGGGACTGTGTGATGGGGGACTGTGTGACTGGGGGACTGTGTGACTGAAGGGCTCTGTGATTGGGGGGGACTGTGTGACTGGTGGGCTCTGTGACTGTGAGGACTGTGTGATTGGAGGGCTCTGTACTGGGGGGCCTTTGTGATAAAGGGAGCCTGTGTGACTGGGGGACTCTGATTGGGGGGATTGTGAGACTGGGGGTCTCTCTGATGGGGGGGCTGTGTGATTTGGGGCCTTTGTGATGAAGGGGGCCTGTGTGACTGGGGGGCTCTGTGGCTGGGGGCCTTTGTGATTAGAGGGCTTTGCAATGGGGGATTGTTGGACTGGGGGGCTCTGTAATGGAGGGACTGTGTGATTGGGGGCTTTGTGATCAGAGGACACTGCGATGGCAGATTGTGGGACTGGGGGCTCTGTGATTGGGGGGACTGGGGGCTCTGTGATTGGGGGGACTATGTGATTGGGGGCCTTTGTGATAAAGAGGGCCTGTGTGACAGGGGAGTTCTATGATGGAGGGGATTGTGGGACGGGGGGGCTCTCTGATGGGGGAGCTATGTGACTGTGTGATGGGGGGCCTCTATGATGGAGGCCAGTGTGACTGGGGGGCTTTGGGATTGGGGCCTTTGTGATCAGAGCACTCTGTGATGGGGGATTGTGGGACTGGCAGGGACTGTGTGATTGAGGGACTATGTGATGAAGGGGGCCTGTGTGACTGGAGGCGATCTGTGATTGGGGGCCTTTGTAATCAGTGGGCACCGCAATTGGGGATTGTGTGACTGGGGAGGGCTCTGTCAGTAGTGGCCTATGTGATTGGAGGGCTGGACTGGAGGGGGCTCTCTGATGGGGGAACTGTATGATTGGGGACCTCTGTGATGGAGGCCTGTGTGACTGGGGGGCTTTGGGATTAGGGGCCTTTGTGATTGGAGGGCTCTGTGATGGAGGACTGTGTGAATGGAGGGCTCTGCAAAGGGGGGAGCCTGTGTGACTGGGGGGTTATATGATGTGTGAATGGGGGGGTTCTTTGGCAGGAGAACTGTGTGATTGGGAGGCTCTGTGACTGGAGGCCTATGTGATTGGAGGTCTTTGTGATGGGGGGGGATTGTGGGGCTGGGGGCTGTTTGATGGGGGAACTGTGTTACTGGGGGGCTCTATGATGGGCGGGAACTGTCATTGGGGGGCGTCTGTAATGAAGAGGACCTGTGTGACTGGGGAGTTTTGGGATCTGAGGGTTTTGTGATGGGGGATTGTAAGACTGGGGGGCTCACTGATAGGGGAACTGTGTGACGGGGTGACTATGTGATTAGAGGGCTCTGTGAATTCCATGATGAGGCTTTGTGATGATGGGGGTCCTGTGTGATTGGGGGGTTATATGATGGGGCTCTGTGATGATGGGGGGTACTGTGTGAATGGGGGGGGCCCTTTGATAGGAGGACTGTGTGATTGGGAGGCTCTGTGACGAATGGGAGCCTGTGTGACTGGGGGCAAGGCTCTGTGATTGGAGGCCTGTGTGATAAGAGGGATTGTGAAGCTGGGGGGCTCTCTGATGGGGGAACTGTGTCATTGGGGGGGCCTCTGTGAAGAAGAGGGCCTGTGTGACTGGGGGGCTTTGGGATCGGAGGGTTCTGTGATAGGGGAATGTAGGAATGGGGGGCTCACTTATAGGGGAACTGTGTGACTGGGGGGATGCACTGTGTTGCTGGGGGACTATGTGATTGGAGGGCTCTGTGATGGAGGACTGTGTATTTGGGGGGGGGGGGGAGCCTGTGTGACTGGGGAATTCCATGATGGGGGTCCTTAGACATGACAGGGGATTGCTGATGTAATAGGAGAACCTCTGATGTGGTGGTTGTGTGCATGGCCCAGTCTCAGGCTTCCCACTGATTAAAAAAATGGGGGGTTTGCATACTTTTAAAGGGGGCTGCAACTAAAACAAAAAAAGGTTGAAAGACATTGCTGTGATCCGGAGTTCCTCTTTAATAGCCCCCTTTCCAGCTATTTCCAGGCTGCGCAGGTTGGAAATGTTACAGCAAGGACAATTTATATCGCTCTCCCCCTTACAGGCTTCTTCCTGATTCATTATTCATGGTGATTTTTATAATCTCATATTCAAATTAATACGATAATCACTGTAAAAAATAATTCATAGACACCCCGGCTGATAAATATATTAGCACATCTGTAAATACTCCCGAAAAGGTTGCCGGCTGAGCGCGCACCTGAAATATTAATTTACTGTGAATTATAAGCACCAATAAAGTGGAAATGTAAGCGATGTATAACGAGTGTAATATCCTCTGAAAGGAGTGAAATGTGTGACAGCGAAGTACAGGGAGCGGGGGACCACCCCTGAATGGGGTGTATATACAGAGCACACAAAGTCACCCCAACTGAGAACTCTTCACTGTCACCGACAGCCTGCCAGTCTACTGGTGGTGAGGACAGACCCCCCGAGCTGGGAGTACTCCAGGGGGATAGAGGTTGCCTGCATTGTGGGGTCCTAGGTTCAAGTCCAACCATGGAGACCATCTGCATGGAGGGCGGTTCCACAGGTTTATATTGGCCTCTTATAAGTGCTCCAGTTTCCAACCATAAAATATAAAGAGGTTGATCAACTTCTACTTATAAAGGCAGGGGTATTAGAGTGTAAGCTCCTCTGGTACAGAGACTGATGGGACTGTGGGGGAGGGGACATTACAGTGTAAGCTCCTCTGGTACAGAGACTGATGGGACTGTGGGGGAGGGGGTATTAGAGTGTCAGCTCCTCTGGTATAGAGACTGATGGGACTGTGGGGGAGGGGACATTAGAGTGCAAGCTCCTCTGGTACAGAGACTGATGTGACTGTGGGGGAGGGGACATTACAGTGTAATCTCCTCTGGTACAGAGACTGATGTGACTGTGGGAGAGGGGGTATTTAGAGTGCAAGCTCCTCTGTACAGAGACTGATGTGACTGGCTCAGTGATCTCTGTACAGCGTTGCGGTGTATGTCAGAGCTATATAAATGTATAATAATTATAGTGTGTGACTGTGGGGGAGGGGACATTAGAATGTAACCGCCTCTGGTACAGCGACTGATGGGACTGTGGGGGAGGGGACTGTAGAGTGTAAGCTCCTCTGGTACAGAGACTGATGTGGCTGTGGGGGAGGGGACATTAGAGTGTCAGCTCCTGTGGTAGAGAGACTGATATGACTGTGGGGGAGGGGACATTAGAGTGTAAGCTCCTCTGGTACAGAGACTGATGTGACTGTGGGGGAGGGGACATTAGAATGTAAGCTTCTCTGGTGCAGAGACTGATGTGACTGTGGGGGGAGGGGACATTAGAGTGTAAGCTCCTCTGGTACAGAGACTGATGGGACTGCGGGGGAGGGGACATTAGAATGTAAGCTCCTCTGGTGCAGAGACTGATGTGACTGTGGGGGGAGGGGACATTCGAGTGTAAGCTCCTCTGGTACAGAGACAGATGTTACTGTGGGGGAGGGGACATTAGAGTGTAAGCTCCTCTGGTACAGAGACTGATGGGACTGTGGGGGAGGGGACATTTAGAATGTAAGATCCTCTGGTACAGAGACTGATGGGACTGTGGGGGGAGGGGACATTAGAGCGTAAGCTCCTCTGGTACAGAGACTGATGGGACTGTGGGGGAGGGGACATTAGAGCGTAAGCTCCTCTGGTACAGAGACTGATGTGACTGTGAGGGAGGGGACATTAGAGCGTAAGCTCCTCTGGTACAGAGACTGATGGGACTGTGGGGGAGGGGACATTAGAGCGTAAGCTCCTCTGGTACAGAGACTGATGTGACTGTGGGGGAGGGGACATTAGAGCGTAAGCTCCTCTGGTACAGAGACTGATGTGACTGTGGGGGAGGGGACATTAGAGTGTAAGCTCCTCTGGTACAGAGACTGATGTGACTGTGGGGGGAGGGGACATTAGAGTGTAAGTTCCTCTGGTACAGAGACTGATGTGACTGTGGGGGAGGGGACATTAGAGTGTAAGCTCCTCTGGTACAGAGACTGATGTGACTGTGGGGGAGGGGACATTAGAGTGTAAGCTCCTCTGGTACAGAGACTGATGGGACTGGCTCAGTGTTCTCTGTACAGCTCTAGGGTATATGTCAGAGCTCTAAATCAGATAAACGTCAGTCATCCAGCACCAATTCATCAATTGGCTCTCACAGCTGTATCTCGATTTACACCGCACAGCATCCACAATTTACAATCTCTATTACTAACATGCTGCCTACATCCTCTGCTCTCAGGTACCCTGTGAAACATTTACCGCCCCCCCCCCCCCAGTCTATTTTCCTTAGCAGGGAGGTTCTTACCTTCAGCATGCAATCCTCCGGCATTCATCCCGCACTCCCACCTAACCGTATAATTAATGCGTCAGCCCCATAAAGTGAGAGGAATTCGGGGAGAGAAAGAGCATAAAACACGCCGGCGAAACAATTCACATTGAGCGTTCCCCCATAAAACAACAACGCATTTAATCTTCGTTTTGCTACAGGATGGGGAGTACTCCATCTCCGCGAACGCCCGAAAAAAAGGAATAACATTACGGGGAAGAGAGGCACTTAGCCACTTAATGCAGAAACATACCCTTCTATCAGGAGCTTGTGCTGCACCGGAGGGTGGGCCCTAACAACAATAGGCCCGCGCCGGGTGCGATACAGCGGGGGCCCGGCCAGGCGAGCCGCTAATTTATTGCCGGGAAGGGATGGACATTTATAAAGCCGGAGAACGGGCACCCAGGATTTATACCGGTCACCTGGATCCGGGAGATCTATGACAGGCCTATAAAGCAGTGTATGAACGTCGCGCGGTGATGAATTTCTCGCATGCTGGAAAGCTACATTATCCGGTATTTGTAATTCCTGAAAAGGAAATATTCATTAAATAGGAGTGCGTCGTGTACATGATTACATACGCGCCGTGTTATTATCAGAGCCTTCCGGTACTGTCATTTGTACTGCGGGAAAGAAGACTTATTCAGCAACTATTTCTGCTGTGGGGAATATTTTTCCGCATCTATAATTTTTTTTGTGTCTCGATACATTGTGACAACTGTATGATTTTCTGTTCTCCTGCAACTCCCGTCCTTGAATATAGGACAGCGGTAATCTCCGTTGTGCTCTGTCCAGAGGAGCGCTCGCTACAGTCGCCGTCAGGGGCGTATTTACCGCAAGGCAAACAAGGCACTTGCCTAGGGCGGCATTTTTCATCCCCCAGAAGAAGGTATGAATGAAGGGACACGCGCACCATGGGAACCAGGTGGGATCCAAGAGACGCTGCGGGCTGCTTGATGGTGTATGTAGAGCCATTTTCCCCGGGGATGTCCGAAGCTGTGAAGCCGGAGGGGGGGTAGTGGAAGGATCTCCCAGGTGGGGGGCAGGGGTGTTGTTGGTCAATGTCAGGCTCTCTCTGTGGGAGGGGGAAGGGAGGGTTGTGTTGGTCGGTGTCCATGGGGGCAGACAATTTTTGTGCTGCCTAGGGCAGCACAGAACCTAAATACGCCGCTGGTCGCCGTGAAGAGTATGTATTGTGATAAAGTGGAACTCCGCTTAAAGAAAGGTTAACGGCTCAAAAAAAGAAAAAAAAAACACTTTTTCTGCTTTAAAACCAACCGCCATTGACTTATGTTGCTACAGGCACTAGGGAGCAATTAATCCTAAAAATTTGAAACAGAGGCGTTAACGTTAAAGTGTATGGAAACCCTGAGGGTTCTTATAGGCTTGCAGCTGGGGGGGGGGGGCATTAAAAAATGTGCATTTGAGCCATGTTTTTAGGGCCTTCAACTGCCCCCCCCCCCCTTCCCCCTTAAGCTACAATGGCAGCAGAGAGGGGTGATCACATGCAGATATTTTTCACCCACAGTAAAAATGATCGCACTCAGCAGGCAGAGAGCGGATATAGTGAATGCGGGGTCCGGGGAGAGCGAATATAGTGAATGCGGGGTCCGGGGAGAGCGGATATAGTGAACGCGGGGTCCGGGGAGAGCGGATATAGTGAACGCGGGGTCCGGGGAGAGCGGATATAGTGAATGCGGGGTCCGGGGAGAGCGGATATAGTGAACGCGGGGTCCGGGGAGAGCGGATATAGTGAACGCGGGGTCCGGGGAGAGCGGATATAGTGAACGCGGGGTCCGGGGAGAGGGGATATAGTGACTGCGGGGTCCGGGGAGAGCGGATATAGTGAACGCGGGGTCCGGGGAGAGCGGATATAGTGAATGCGGGGTCCGGGGAGAGCGGATATAGTGAACGCGGGGTCCGGGGAGAGCGGATATAGTGAACGCGGGGTCCGGGGAGAGCGGATATAGTGAACGCGGGGTCCGGGGAGAGCGGATATAGTGAACGCGGGGTCCGGGGAGAGCGGATATAGTGAACGCGGGGTCCGGGGAGAGCGGATATAGTGAACGCGGGGTCCGGGGAGAGCGGATATAGTGAACGCGGGGTCCGGGGAGAGCGGATATAGTGAACGCGGGGTCCGGGGAGAGCGGATATAGTGAACGCGGGGTCCGGGGAGAGCGGATATAGTGAACGCGGGGTCCGGGGAGAGCGGATATAGTGAATGTGGGGTCCGGGGTTTAGTAACACTTTAAGGATCGGTATGCTGCAAGATATTACATTTGGGTTTAGATACCTTTTTTAGGTCAGCAGTTCAGCTCAGTCTAATCAGGCAGGGAGATGATATAACCCCCCTCACTGCCTGCTCAATGCCTATGGCTCTTCAGAGGGGACCGCACATGTAAAGCCTTAGACATGGACTTCAATGCTTCTGCTGTGAAATTTGCAGATGAATTACTCCACAGTGTCTGTAGCTGCAAGGGTTAGCAGAGGCTTCTTCTAAAGTTCATTAGGCATATGTAAATACTTCAATACCTATAGCTTGGCCAAAGGTTCTCTTTAGGTGTAGTAAACGCTCAGAACAAACAAAATTTTGACCTGGTGAACAGTACTAGGCTCCATTCACACCAATGCGTTTCTTAGCGCTTTTTGCAGAAACGCGCTACAGTCCATTTAACACGGTTTCCTATGGGAAGGGTCGGGGTTTTTTTAAAAGCTAAACAGCAGCGTTTCTGCTACAATAGAGTTCAGTGGAGAAGCTTTGCCACGTCTTTGCATTTTTATTCTGCCCAGCAACAAAAATAAACGAGAAAAAAAAAAGCTGAACAAAACGCAAACCGCGGTAAAAACATGTTTAGAAAATCGCAAAACAAACTGCAAAAAACACTGGAGAAAGCATCAAATGCATATATGTGAGCCAAGCCTGATACCCACTGAGCCACTGGCCCATTGCATAAATCCTATCATTTAGATCCCTCCCCTCCCCCCCATATTATATCTATTCTATTCTATTTTATGCTTTCACACAAAGAGGTTTGCTCATTTTAAGACATCTAATACGATGTTATTGTCTCTTTGTGTCTTTTTTTTTTTTTTTTTTTTTTTATTTTGGCCTTGTCTTCTTTTTTGTATAAAGTTATTCAATACATTGCAAAACGAAAACACATCAAATGTTTACCAAATAAACAAAAAAAAAAACAGGCTGCAAGCCAAATTTCCATCTGAATAAGCCCAAGGGACTTAAAAAAAAAAAAAAAAAAAATCTTCAAAAGGGTTTTTGGTTCTTAAAAAAAGAGAAAATGCTTCAGAACAAGGAAGGAGGATTAATGTAACGGAGGTGCAACCTTTTCTGAGCAGATTTAGAAATTACAGGGTGGTCCTGCCAATTACACAATCACAAAGCCGCAGCAGCTGCCGCCGTATTGTGCCGTTCACCAAATATCGTTTTTTAGCTATTAACGAGGAAAATTAGCCGTTAAACTAATAAAGGAACACGCGTGTTCTAGTCAAGGACTTTGAAGCAGGCGTGTTACATCTACTTAAGCTGAAACCGGCCTTGGCAATACAATGTAGGCTGCATGTAAAGTCAGAGATCTCTTTGAGCGCCTAACCATCTTCTCGTTGTGCCATCTTGTGAGCAGGGGGCTGGTTCCCCACTCCTGGGAGTACCTTAGGGTTGGGTCACTGGGAGGCAGGGTACAAAGAGGTTGATGGGAAGTGGTGGGTGACCGAGTGTAGGTTTAAATGTAAGCCATAGTAGGCCCCGGCTATGTACGGCAGAGGTGCATCCCAACCGAAAGACCCCAATGGAACCAGAGGAAGGAAGAGTTGACTGCCACCTTGAATTTGGTTCGCCAATTATTTCTGGAAAGAGAGCGACTGTATGTGAACCGATGGAAATGTTGTATGCTGAACAAGGCTGACCAAGCGGACAATCATTTACTGAGAGCAACTAAACAAGTACTTGAACTTGGATGGGGTTGAGGGGTGTATGGGATGCCCAAGGAAACTGCAACTTGAGGACAACTCCTTAGCAACTATGTACAATTCCACAGACAAAGATTCTCTGTTTAGCCATAGTAGGCCCTGGCTATGTATGGCACAGGTGCATCCCAACCGAAAGACCCCAATGGAACCAGAGGAAGGAAGAGTTGACTGCCACCTTGAATTTGGTTCGCCAATTATTGTATGCTGAACAAGGCTGACCAAGTGGACAATCATTTACTGGGAGCAACTAAATAAGTACTTGAACTTGGATGGGGTTGAGGAGTGTATGGGATGCCCAAGGAAACTGCAACTTGAGGACAATTCCTTAGCAACTATGTACAATTACACAGACAAGATTCTCTTCTTCGCCATAGTAGGCCCTGGCTATGTACAACAGAGGTGCATCCCAACGGAAAGACCCCAATGGAACCAGAGGAAGGAAGAGTTGACTGCAACTTGAGGACAACTCCTTAGCAACTATGTACAATTACACAGACAAGATTCTCTTCTTCTCCATAGTAGGCCCCGGCTATGTACGGCAGAGGTGCATCCCAACCGAAAGACCCCAATGGAACCAGAGGAAGGAAGAGTTGACTGCCACCTTGAATTTGGTTCGCCAATTATTTCTGGAAAGAGAGCGACTGTATGTGAACCGATGGAAATGTTGTATGCTGAACAAGGCTGACCAAGCGGACAATCATTTACTGAGAGCAACTAAACAAGTACTTGAACTTGGATGGGGTTGAGGGGTGTATGGGATGCCCAAGGAAACTGCAACTTGAGGACAACTCCTTAGCAACTATGTACAATTCCACAGACAAAGATTCTCTGTTTAGCCATAGTAGGCCCTGGCTATGTATGGCACAGGTGCATCCCAACCGAAAGACCCCAATGGAACCAGAGGAAGGAAGAGTTGACTGCCACCTTGAATTTGGTTCGCCATTATTGTATGCTGAACAAGGCTGACCAAGTGGACAATCATTTACTGGGAGCAACTAAATAAGTACTTGAACTTGGATGGGGTTGAGGAGTGTATGGGATGCCCAAGGAAACTGCAACTTGAGGACAATTCCTTAGCAACTATGTACAATTACACAGACAAGATTCTCTTCTTCGCCATAGTAGGCCCTGGCTATGTACAGCAGAGGTGCATCCCAACTGAAAGACCCCAATGGAACCAGAGGAAGGAAGAGTTGACTGCCACCTCGAATTTGGTTCACCAATTATTTCTGGAAAGAGAGCGACTATATGTGAACCAATGGAAATGTTGTATGCTGAACAAGGCTGACCAAGTGGTCAATCATTTACTGGGAGCAACTAAATAAGTACTTGAACTTGGATGGGGTTGAGGGGTGTATGAGATGCCCAAGGAAACTGCAACTTGAGGACAACTCCTTAGCAACTATGTACAATTCCACAGAAAAAAGATTCTCTTCTTAGCCATAGTAGGCCCTGGCTATGTACAACAGAGGTGCATCCCAACGGAAAGACCCCAATGGAACCAGAGGAAGGAAGAGTTGACTGCAACTTGAGGACAACTCCTTAGCAACTATGTACAATTACACAGACAAGATTCTCTTCTTCTCCATAGTAGGCCCTGGCTATGTACAGCAGAGGTGCATCCCAACCGAAAGACCCCAATGGAACCAGAGGAAGGAAGAGTTGACTGCCACCTAAAATTTGGTTCTCCAATTATTGCTGGAAAAAGAGCGACTGTATGTGAACCAATGGAAATGTTGTATGCTGAACAAGGCTGACCAAGTGGACAATTGTTTACTGAGAGCAACTAAATAAGTACTTGAACTTGGATGGGGTTGAGGGGTGTATGAGATGCCCAAGGAAACTGAAACTTGAGGCCAACTCTATAGTAACTATGTACAATTCCACAGACAAGATTCTCTTTTTAGCCATAGTAGGCCCTGGCTATGTACAACAGAGGTGCATCCCAACTGATAGACCCCAATGGAACCAGAGGAAGGAAGAGTTGACTGCAACTTGAGGACAACTCCTTAGCAACTATGTACAATTCCACAGACAAGATTCTCTTCTTAGCCATAGTAGGCCCTGGCTATGTACAGCAGAGGTGCATCCCAACCGAAAGACCCCAATGGAAACCAGAGGAAGGAAGAGTTGACTGCCACCTCGAATTTGGTTTGCCAGTTATTGCTGGAAAGAGAGCGACTGTATGTGAACTGATGGAAATGCTCAGCACCACATTGTATGCTGAACAAGGCTGACCATGTGGACAATCATTTACTGGGAGCAACTAAATAAGTACTTGAACTTGGATGGGGTTGAGGGGTGTATGGGATGCCCAAGGAAACTGCAACTTGAGGACAACTCCTTAGCAACTATGTACAATTCCACAGACAAAGATTCTCTTTTTAGCCATAGTAGGTCCTGGCTATGTACGGCACAGGTGCATCCCTACCACAATTCCCCAATGGAAACCAGAGGAAGGAAGAGTTGACTGGCACCTCGAATTTGGTTTGCCAGTTATTGCTGGAAAGAGAACGACTGTATGTGAATCGATGGAAATGTTCAGCACCATATTGTATGCTGAACAAGGCTAACCATGTGGACAATCGTTTACTGGGAGCAACTAAATAAGTACTTGAACTTGGATGGGGTTGAGGGGTGTATGGGATGCCCAACGAAAGTGCAACTTGAGGACAACTCCTTAGTAACTATGTACAATTCCACAAAAAAAGATTCTCTTCTTAGAGAGATCTGCAGCCCCCCTGGTGTACCACCTCAGATCCCAGATGGAATATCCTCTTCTCCCAGCTTCCTTGTGGAATTCCTGAGCAAGGGGACCCAGAAACTGCAACTTTAGTCAAGCAGCTCCAGATGAGGAGCTAGTTGGGTTGGCCACCTAACTGCTCTCTCACCTTATCTGGCCCAGGTTGTGTGGGATTACTCATTCAATCCTCTCCTGCAAGCTTGTGGGTTGGTGGCGGCCTTCAGGCCTGTAGCTGGGCTGGCTCCCTCCCTGCTTTCCAGGCTGTCCTCTCTCAGTGGATGGCTGAGAGATCCTCCCTTCAAGCTCCTACCTGCAGGTAGGTCCCTCTCCTAGCCTGCCTGCAGGTAAGTCCCTCTCCTAGGCCCCCTCTCAGGCTACACATTCCGGCCTTCATTCCATCTTCCACCCGACACTACTCCTGCTGATCAGGCTCTCTTACTTTTAAGTCCTGGCCCCATGCCAAGCCTCCTGCCAAGATCCCTAAGTATGCAGATCAGCCCCTCCTCACCCCCACCCACTACCTTCTAGAAACTTCTCAAGTTTCTATAACAGGGGAAGGTAACAGGGAACTGATCTGCAGAGCCCTCAGCCCTGACCTAAAAATGACCTTGCTGCCCATCCCAGGCTAACTCACACCAGCCTCTAACTGAAAACCTATCCAGCTCCCCCTAGCTAACTAGAAGGGCACTACATTTACTTTGTCCTTAGTGATGGTGTGCTGTATTCACAATGGGCTCTTGATAGACATTCCTCCAATACAAAGTTGCAAACCGGCACACGTGCTTTGGATCCCAGAAGTATTTTATGTAACACAGGATAAAAGTTAAGTGTGCCCCACGTTTACGCGTTTCAGTCTTGTGCAGTCCTGAGGCCTAGCTTTTGGTTCCCAGAAATATTTTATGTACCACAGGATAAAAGTCACAAGTATGCTCCCACGCATACGCGTTTCACCCTTGTGCGTTCCTCAATCATAGCTTTGGATCCCAGAAGTATTTTATGTACCACAGGATAAAAGTCACAAGTACGCCCCCACTCTTACGCGTTTCAGCCTTGTGCGGTCCTCAATCAGCTTCAGATCCCAGAAGCATTTTATGTACCACATGATAAAAGTCACAAGTACGCCTCCGCACTTACACATTTCAGCCTTGCGCGGTCCTCAATCATAGCTTTGGATCTCCGTTGTGTTTTATGTAACGCAGGATAAAAGTCACAAGTGTGCCTCCACTCTTACGCATTTCAGCCTTGTGCAGTCCTCAATCATAACTGTGGATCCCAGAAGTATTTTATGTACCACACGATAAAAGGCACAAGTGTGCCCCCACACTTACGCGTTTCAGCCTTGCGCGGTCCTCAATCATAGCTTTGGATGCCAGAAATATTTTATGTACCACAGGATAAAAGTCACAAGTGTGCCCCCATCTTACGCATTTCAGCCTTGTGCGGTCCTCAATCATAGCTTTGGATCCCAGAAATATTTTATGTACCGCAGGATAAAAGTCACAAGTGTGCCCCCAACTTACGCGTTTCAGCCTTGCGCGGTCCTCAATTATAGCTTCGGATCCCAGAAATATTTTATGTACCACAGGATAAAAGTCACAAGTACGCCTCCAAACTTACGCGTTTCAGCCTTGTCATAGCTATGATTGAGGCCCACACTGGGCTAAAACGCCTAAGCATGGGAGCACACTTGTGACTTTTATCCTGTGTTACATAAAACATTTCTGCGATCCCAAGTGCAACAACTTTATATTTCCATCCTGCCAAGCTGGCCCAATGCAAGCATGTTAAAAATATATCAATTGCTTTTAAAAGTTAAAAACCACTAATCCATTTTAATGAGATTTCTCCTCCCCTCCCGGAGCTGTTTGTACATTTCACCCAAAATCTGACAATCTCCTTTCCACTGTTAAATATTCATTCCATCTGACAGGAGTTGTGTCTGGAAGTGAGTCAAATTCTGGTCAAATAACTATTTTCCCGCACAGCTGCGAGGAATGAAATCTTGTGTGTGAAAAGCAGATATTTGACATTCACCTCCTCACTCGGTAAACACGAGAATATCTTCAAATCTAGATAGTTCTGTGTAATGGAAAGCGGAGAGCCGGCTCGGGCTGCGCTTTATCCCTCCAGGTTTTTAAGTTTTCTCCCAGCAATAAATGTGCGTTTACAATGCTAAAACAGACCTTTTGTCAGCGTTAATTCGCGGCATAGATTAGGCGCACAAGCGGTTCCAGGTCGTAAATCCAGTTTTGTGCTGCGATGCCTCCAACGGCGGAATCTCATCCACTTCCTCTCCGACTTCCACCACACACAGCCGGATAATAATTCTGTTTTAGCTCAAATAAAAGAGCAATTCCAGTCTACGTTCTTCCCACTGTTTTCAGCGCCGAGCGGTGAATAAGGCCATTAAATACCAAAATCAGCAAAAGAATTTCCAGCGAGTAATTTTTTTCATTATATTAATGGCGGTGAGAAGAGCAACGAAATGTATTCTCTGTAATCTGTATGAGTTTCAGCTGATCGGTCGTATAATACTCAATTGGGTCTCCATTATGGAAGAGAATTGGCCAACGGCTTCCCAATTGCCTCCTCCAACACGCAAAAGGTCAAATCATAGGCAATACAGCAATTTTCTGAAAAACCCGGCGAGTATTTTTTTATTATATTAATGGCGGTGAGAAGAGCAGTGAAAAGTATTCTCTGTAATCTGTATGAGTTTCAGCTGATCAGTTGTATAATATTCAATAGAGTCTCCATTACGGAAGAGAATTGGCCAATGGCTTCCCAATTGCCTCCTTCAAGACGCTAAAGTTCGAATCAGGCAATACAGCAATTTTCTGAAAAATCTGGCGAGTATTTTTTTATTATATTAATGGCGGTGAGAAGAGCATCAAAGAGTATTCTCTGTAATCTGCAGGAGTTTCAGCTGATCGGTCGTATAATACTCAATTGAGTCTCCATTACGGAAGACAATTGGTCAATGGCTTCGCAATTGTCTCCTCCAACGCGATAAAGATCAAATTATAGGCAATACAGCAATTTTCTGAAAAATCAGGCGAGTATTTTTTTTCTTATATTAATGGCGGTGATAAGAGCATCGAAGAGTATTCTCTGTAATTCACCTGAGTTTCAGCAGATCAGTTGTATAATATTCAATAGAGTCTCCATTACGGAAGAGAATTGGCCAATGGCTTCCCAATTGCCTCCTTCAAGACGCTAAAGTTCGAATCAGGCAATACAGCAATTTTCTGAAAATTCTGGCGAGTATTTTTTTATTATATTAATGGCGGTGAAAAGAGCATCAAAGAGTATTCTCTGTAATTCATATGAGTTTCATCAGATTAGTCATATAATACTCAACTGAGTCTCCATTACAGAAGAGAATTGGCCAATAGCGTCCCAATTGCCTCCTCCAACACACTAAAGGTCGAATCATAGGTAATACAGCAATTTTCTGAAAAAACCTGGTGAGTATTTTTTTATTATAGTAATAGCGGTGAGAAGAGCATCGTAAAGTATTCTCTGTAATCTGTATGAGTTTCAGCTGATCAGTCCTATAATACTCAATTGAGTCTCTGTTACAGAAGAGAATTGGCCAATGGCTTCTCAATTGCCTCCTTCAAGACGCTAAAGTTCGAATCACAGGCATTACAGCAATTTTCTGAAAAATCTGGCGAGTATTTTTTTAATCTATTAATGGCGGTGAGAAGAGCATCGAAGAGTATTCTCTGTAATCTGTACGAGTTTCAGCAGATTAGTCATATAATACTCAATTGAGTCTCCATTATGGAAGAGAATTGGCCGATGGCTTCCCAATTGCCTCCTCCAACACACTAAAGTTCGAATCACAGGCAATACAGCAATTTTCTGAAAAACGGTTAAACATGGAATTCCCGGGCTTAACACTTGTGGGCATTGGAGAGGTCATTGTGAGAGTGGGAAGGCCTGAAAGAAGGAACTAGGAAGCAATACCAGGACAACATGAGCATAGAGCCCAGGGCACACTTGTAGAATTGCACCCCCCTCAAGATGTATGAGCATTGTGCGTCAGCAAAAATCCGCTTACCCCCTAAGCATAAATTCCCCCGTCCTCCCAGTACAAATCTGCCCTTTCTGAAATCCCCCCCAGCACAAATATTCACCCCCTATTCCCCCCAGCTCAAATCTTCTCTCTTCCCATATACCCCCATCACAAATCATCCCCCTCCAAAAAAACAAAAATCCCCCTCCTAGCACAAATCCTCTGCCCCTCAAATTTCCCCTCCAAGCACAGATCCTCTCCTCCCGCTCCAAAGCCCCCCTCCCAGCACAAATCTTTGCCCCCCCATCCCCTCAGCTCAAATCTTCTCTCTTCCCATATTCCCATATGCACGAATTCCCCCCCCCCCCACCAACAAAAATAAATCCCACTTCCTCTTGCACAAATCCTCTGTCCCACAAATTTCCCCTCTGAACACAAATCTCCCCCATTTCAAATCCCCCCTCCCAGCACACATTCACCTCCCCCGGATCACCCATCCTAGCTCAAGTCCCCCCTCCCAAAAAGAAAAAATTCCCTCCAGGCAGAAACCCCTTCCCCTCCATCTGCCATATTACTTTTTCTAGCAAGCACAACCAAAACCCCCCTCCTAGCAGAAATCCTCTGCCCATCAAATGTCCCCTCTGAGCACAAATCCTCTCTCCCCCCACTGCAAATCCCCCCTTCCAACACACATTCCCCTCCCCCCAATCCCCCATCCTCTATCTTGCCAGCAGTAACCCCTGTCCTCTGCCTTACCAGCAGTAACCCCTGCCCTCTGCCCTGCCAGCAGTAACCCCTGTCATCTGCCCTGCCAGCAGTGACCCCTGTCATCTGCCCTGCCAGCAGTGACCCCTGTCATCTGCCCTGCCAGCAGTGACCCCTGTCATCTGCCCTGCCAGCAGTGACCCCTGCCCTCTGCCCTGCCAGCAGTAACCCCTGTCATCTGCCCTGCCAGCAGTGACCCCTGTCATCTGCCCTGCCAGCAGTGACCCCTGTCCCCTGCTCTGCCAGCAGTGACCCCTGTCCTCTGCCCTGCCAGCAGTAACCCCTGTCCTCTGCCCTGCCAGCAGTAACCCCTGTCCTCTGCCCTGCCAGCAGTGTCCCTGTCCTCTGCCCTGCCAGCAGTGTCCCTGTCCTCTGCCCTGCCAGCAGTGTCCCTGTCCTCTGCCCTGCCAGCAGTGTCCCTGTCCTCTGCCCTGCCAGCAGTGTCCCTGTCCTCTGCCCTGCCATCAGTGTCCCTGTCCTCTGCCCTGCCATCAGTGTCCCTGTCCTCTGCCCTGCCATTAGTGTCCCTGTCCTCTGCCCTGCCAGCACTGACCCCTGTCCTCTGCCCTGCCATTAGTGTCCCTGTCCTCTGCCCTGCCAGCAGTGACCCCCTGTCCTCTGCCCTGCCAGCAGTGACCCCCTGTCCTCTGCCCTGCCAGCAGTGACCCCTGTCCTCTGCCCTGCCATCAGTGACTCCTGCTCTCTGCCCTGCCAGCAGTGATCCCTGTCCTATGCCCTGCCAGCAGTGACCCCCTGTCCTCTTCCCTGCCAGCAGTGACCCTTGTCTTCTGCCCTGCTGTCCTCCCATCCTCTGCCCCCCTGACATTTTTTACTGCACCTCCCACATTGGACAGGCTAGAAACGGCTCTGCTCATCAAGATCTGGCCATTCAAATGACCAGAGAACATGGACATGGAATAAAGACCGGGTGAAGATGGTATCTCCAGCAGCAGTGACAGCGCAGTAATGGAGGGCTCCAGTAAAAAGGTAAGTCTGCCATAAGGTGCTAGTAAGAAGGATAAAAGTAGTATAAGTTTACTGCCTCTTTAAATAGATCACTTTATTGAAATAATAAGGGTTACAGTTTTGTATGCCTCTGCAATAATTGACAAAATATTTCGGAAAATGTACATTTTGCAACTCAATAGGTATTTCAGTCACCAAAGTGCTGCCGCCTTCAATTTTTTTTATTAGATTTGCATATGCCTGGCCTCCAGCATGAGTAACCCGGGCTACTTTGCTGGAGTTTTCCTGCTGCATTCCAGCTTACTGTCTCATTTCATTTCGATACGCCTGATATGTATCCGCTGACGTCAGCAGACCAAAGGAGCCCAAAATTCAGACACCAGCAGAAATTTTTAGGCTTGTCAATTGCCTGACTCCTGTGATTTGCTGAGCTCTGTCCGAGAATATCTTGAGCGTCAGGTGTGATTATGGAAATTATACACAAAGCTGTGACAAGGAAACATCCATTGTGAAGGTGCTAATGCGTCGTGCGTCTAGGAGAGAGCGGAACTCAAGACAACTCCAAAGGAATCTCAGAAAAAAAAAAAAAAACGCAACTCGCGGAAAGATAGACACAGTCAAGTGAGGATGGAAGGCGGCTCGTGACATAAATAATGGAAAGCTACAACACAATATCTTGTTTTATTTAACCAGCTGAGAGTTCTTCATTTTCGTTGATTTGAAACTTTTGTCATGGAAAGGCAGCAAGCGATTGGTCTTCAATGTCAGAAGTTGGATTTGTATCTGGAACGACAGGCTTTTCTACTCACTACACTGAACTGAAATTTAAAGCGGTGTTAAAGGCAACATTTTTTTATGTTAATTAAAATAATAAACGTGTAATGTTTCCCTGCTCTGTGCAATGGTATTGCACAGAGCAGCCCCGAACCTCCTCTTCTGGGGTCCCCTGCCGGTGATCTTGGCTCCTCATGTTTTGTGTCTGCGCTTGCTATGGAGGCAGATGTACAGGTTCGATCCTGAGCCACAGGGCTGTGTGCACCCACTGACACACACACACAGCGTGGCTTGGCCCAGCTCACAGGATTTGATTGACAGAAGCAGGAGTCAATGGCTTCCTTCATAGCAAGTGCCAATGGCTCCCACTACTCTCAGTCAAGTTTGTGAGAGCGGGGAGAGAGGAGAGAAGAACTGAAGCAGCTGCTTGTAAAATGGTTGCTTTCCCCCAGAATTCTAGAAGCAGCACTGCCTATTTTGCATTCAAAATCGCCGGGCACGTCAGAGGCTTCCTCCAGTGTGCAGCCACTAAATGCGGACTGAGCTCCGGTATCTCTCAATGGGGCACTTTCTGGGAGCAACAGGAAGCTTACCACTTGTTGGCTCCTCATTATTCCCTATAATGCTACAATGTAACAGATACTGAATATTCCTAAATTAGTTGACAAAATTGTTGCTTGGAAAACTCTTCCAAGAAACTTGGGTTAAGTAATGGGTTGGGTATTGGGTTGGGTAATAAGTTGGGTTAGGTATTGAGTTGGGTTGGGTAATAAGTTGGGTTAGGTATTGAGTTGGGTTGGGTAATAAGTTGGGTTAGGTATTGAGTTGGGTTGGGTAATAAGTTGGGTTAGGTATTGAGTTGGGTTGGGTAATAAGTTGGGTTGGGTATTGAGTTGGGTTGGGTAATAAGTTTGGTTGGGTAATAAGTTGGGTTGGGTATTGAGTTGGGTTGGGTAATAAGTTGAGTTGGGTATTGAGTTGGGTTGGGTATTGGGTTGGGTAATAAGTTGGGTTGGGTTGGGTATTGAGTTGGGTAATAAGTTGGGTTGGGTTGGGTATTGAGTTGGGTTGGGTATTGGGTTGGGTAATAAGTTGGGTTGGGTTGGGTATTGAGTTGGGTTGGGTAATGAGTTGGGTTGGGTAATGAGTTGGGTTGGGTAATAAGTTGAGTTGGGTAATAAGTTGGGTTGGGTGTTGGGTTGCGTTGGGTATTGGGTTGGGTAATAAGTTGGGTTAGGTATTGAGTTGAGTTGGGTTGGGTAATAAGTTGGGCTGGGTATTGAGTTGGGTTGCGTTGGGTATTGGGTTGGGTAATAAGTTGGGTTAGGTATTGAGTTGAGTTGGGTTGGGTAATAAGTTGGGCTGGGTATTAAGTTGGGTTGGGTATTAAGTTGGGTTGGGTATTGAGTTGGGTTGCGTTGGGTATTGGGTTGGGTAATAAGTTGGGTTAGGTATTGAGTTGAGTTGGGTTGGGTAATAAGTTGGGCTGGGTATTAAGTTGGGTTGGGTATTAAGTTGGGTTGGGTATTGAATTGGGTTGGGTATTGAGGTTCCAGTTACCCAGCGGGGCCGTTCATAGTGCCATTAAGTTTTTACAGACATTATCAAGCCCTAACATAGGTCTCCTATTGCATCTCATTGTGATTCCCTGTGATTCCATTGTGATTCCCAGCAAGGCTCTTACTTTCCATTCATCATACATCAGCATCAGAGGTTGGTCATCAGCTCTGAGGAAAGGGATTCGTCCCCGAAACGCATCAGCATTTGACCGCACTGACAGTGAGAACACCTTACCTGCTGTTGTGGCCATTGTCATTTTTCTATGCTTTCTAGATACATGCTTCGTCTGTGAGTATGTTTTTATTATTCTTTCACTCCTACAATAAATCTTGGATAATGCACTAGGTGTGTGCGCCACCTGTTTTCTCTCTATCCAGTGGCTGATTTCCCTGTGTGAGGAGGACTGCACCCCTGAAGCATTTCCTTTGGTTGTCGCTGTCCTGGTACCCTTGGCTTCCCTTTTGGCTGTGCATATCCTGAGGCACTGGAGAGTACATACAATATCCAGAAGCGCTCTCTGCCCCATCTTCTCCCTCCAGAGCCACTCTTCACCTGGAGCCCAGACAGCACTCAATGCAAACACAAGAGGTCCCACAGTGGGCAGGGTTGTTGGTGGGTGGCGGTGGCAGAGGGTGGTGGTCACGGGGGGGAAGGTTGTTGGTGGGCTTTGGTGGTGGTCACAGCCAGGGGGGTGGTGGGGTGGCACCCATTTTAGTGCTGCCTAGGAACGCACAAGGGATAAATGCACTACCGGGTCTATCATACACGTTAGAAGCATGCAATAGTCATTTGTATCAGATATTCCATGCAAAAGCTATCGCAGAACAATTCTCATACAGGCTATTTCTGAACAATCTCGAAAAATCATTTTTCCATCTTTTCTCTGTAAGGAAACATCTGCTTGTAATCACACGGCTTTGGCATTTTTACCTCAAATTACTGAAAATATGCAAAATCTTTTTACACCTTACCGAGGAGGGAAACGTGCTTAAATACATTGGCGTCTGAGGCAAGCGATAACAAGTGCTTTGCGAGAGAAGCCTCGGGCTTTTTGTGCATGAAAAGAACATTTGCCTTAGTTCAGATATCAACAATGGGAAAGCACAGCAACATCTATGATTATCCATCTTAATTAATCTTCTTCTATCACTGGAGATTTGGCAGGATTAGGCTAGTATGGTTCAGTACTGTGCAGCAGAGCAGGCTTAGACTCACATTTGAGGGCCAACATTGTTAGTATCGTAGTTTTAACCAATACTCTATAGTCCAATCAGCTCAGATATCATACTTCCAGGGTACTTCCAGGGTGGTAGTCCAATCAGCTCAGATATCATACTTCCAGGGTGGTAGTCCAATCAGCTCAGATATCATACTTCCAGGGTGGTAGTCCAATCAGCTCAGATATCATACTTCCAGGGTGGTGGTCCAATCAGTTCAGATATCATACTTCCAGGGTACTTCCAGGGTGGTAGTCCAATCAGCTCAGATATCATACTTCCAGGGTACTTCCAGGGTAGTAGTCCAATCAGCTCAGATATCATACTTCCAGGGTACTTCCAGGGTGGTAGTCCAATCAGCTCAGATATCATACTTCCAAGGTACTTCCAGGGTGGTAGTCCAATCAGCTCAGATATCATACTTCCAAGGTACTTCCAGGGTGGTAGTCCAATCAGCTCAGATATCATACTTCCAGGGTGGTAGTCCAATCAGCTCAGATATCATACTTCCAAGGTGGTAGTCCAATCAGCTCAGATATCATACTTCCAAGGTACTTCCAGGGTGGTAGTCCAATCAGCTCAGATATCATACTTCCAAGGTGGTAGTCCAATCAGCTCAGATATCATACTTCCAAGGTACTTCCAGGGTGGTAGTCCAATCAGCTCAGATATCATACTTCCAGGGTACTTCCAGGGTGGTAGTCCAATCAGCTCAGATATCATACTTCCAGGGTGCTTCCAGGGTGGTAGTCCAATCAGCTCAGATATCATACTTCCAAGGTACTTCCAGGGTGGTGATCTCCAACATTCTCCAAAGTAGATTTGTCCTTTTATTGGGAATGTCCAGGAAAACTGTTGATCCCTCATACACAGGCCGGCTATAACATTATGACCACTGGCAGGTAACATGGATTATCTCATTACAATGGCACCTGAGAGCGGGTGGGATATTCTAGGCAGCAAGTGAACATTTTTTTTCCCTGAAGTTGATGTATTGAAAGCAAAAAAATGGACACGTGTAAGGATTTTCGGGACTTTGACAAGGACCAAACTGTAATGTCTAGACCAGCCTTTCTCAACCAGGGTCCCTTGAGGTCTCTTCAGAGGTGCCTTGGCAAAATGTCTAAAAATTGCCCAAAACTTGTATACAAGCCAGTGGGTGGATCAGCCTGCCTTTTAGTTACAGAAAGCCATAGGTTTTCATTGTGCACCATTATGACCTTCTAACCGCCGGCGTCCTGACAACCAATGATATCATCTGTTGATGAGGAAGACGTCAGCTGCCTGCACAGCATCCTAGTTTGACCCTCCCCTGCCCCTTTCCACCAGTGCTGGGGTCACATTAGCTCAGTGATGGAGAAAAACTGAGGGAGAAGAGAAACATTGGCATACTAGTCAGTAGCAGTGTGCAAAAATGTATTTGCTTTGGAAGAATCAGGGGCGAACTGACCATTCGAGCACTTGGGCACTGCCCGAGGGCCCGGGGTCAGTAGGGGGCCCCATGAGATGCCCCTGGTACCTTTCATTGGCTTTTTCATGAGTTGTCATGTCCGCCCCTGGGAAGAATAAATCACCTCTAATGTTGGGTGTCCTACATGTGTGGATTTTGCTGTGTTATTTAAAACTATTAGAATAGTTTTTTCACATTTTAGAATGGGGTGCACTTTTAAAATTATGGACAGTCTAGAGTCACCCTGTTTTAGAATGGGGTGCCTCAAGACTGTCCATAATTGTAAAGGGTGACTCGGGACCATCCATAATTGTAAAGGGTGCCTTGACTGAAAAAAGGTTGAGAAACACTGATCTAGACCACAGGTGTCAAACTGGTGGCCCTCCAGCTGTTGCCAAACTACAAGTCCCATGAGGTATTGCATGATTGACCATTACAAACATGACTCCCAAGGTCAGAAGCATGATGGGACTTGTAGTTTCGCAACAGCTGGAGGGCTGCCAGTTTGACACTAAGGGTCTCCAGACTTTCTAAGCAAAGGGGCAATTTACTGCCCTTCAGGCTTTAGGGGGGGCCAGACTGTGGCCAGTGACAGCAGAAAATTCCCCAGCATCAGTGCCCCATCATTGATCCTAATGGAAGGAATAGTGCCTCATTGATGGTGTCTGTTGGTGAAATAGTTCCCCAGGGGCCAGATAAAGGCAAGCAAAGAGCCGCATCCGGCCCCTGGACCACAGTTTGGAGATCCCTGGTCTAGATGACTGGGTCAGAGCAACTCCAAAACTGCAGCTCTTGTGGGATGTTCCCAATCTGCAGTGGTCGGGACCGACCAAAAGTGGTCCAAGAAAGGAAAACTGGCCTGGGAGTGAGGGGATGAAGCCACACAGGCAGGAGGGTGGAGAGAGGGTCGGCCTCCACCAGCCACCCACACATCGGGAAGAGTCAAAGGTATCATATTTCCCAGAAGGTCAGTTTATCTTGGAGCAGGGGCGGACTGACCATTTGGGCCGAGGGCCCGGGGTCAGTAGGGGGCCCCATTAGATGCCCCTGGTACCCTTTTCATAGGCTTTTTTGAGTTTGGGCAAGGACACAGGGGCCCCATGATCCTCTATTACCTGGGGGCCCCATGAGTTGTCAATCCGCCCCTGCCTTGGAGGTCGGATAAATGTAGGTGCAGCGCTAGAATATCAAAATTATCCAATGTGATATAACCATATGCAATAAATATATATAAAATAATGCGTAAAATAATTGGTATTCCAACATTAAGTGACAAAGTGCAAAAATTGTGCTAATATCCACAATCCACAATAAAGTGCTAATAAAGTGACAGTCGTGAGCACGTAATAGTGCTAAAATATCAAAATCCAGTATATGACAATGAATGTCCATAAAGTGCTAATTGTGAAGATCCATCCGAGAATGATCTTAGGTAAGTGCTGATCTTAGGTAAGAGAATGATCTTAGGTAACGATTATTCGGTGATGTGTTAAGATTACGCACTCACCAGATGCGTAATAATAATACGCATTTTTAAGGATGTGTACAGCCCGGTCTGGTCACTGAGATCCCCTTCCCCTGGGTTATCTGCAGCACCTCAGCCGTCCTCCAGAATGGGCTCTGTAGTTTTGTCAGCTCATGAAGAGCCAAAAGAAGGATTCGCATAGTGTAGTATTTTTGCAAGTATAATCGTTTTATTATCAAATTCAAAATCCTAACAATGACATACAAAGCTGTCCACCATACTGCCCCGAACTACATCACTGACCTAATATCCAAGTACCGCCCAACACGCACACTCCGCTCCTCACAAGACCTCCTTCTCTCTAGTTCGCTGGTCTCCTCCTCCCATGCCCGCCTCCAGGACTTCTCCAGGGTGTCACCCATCCTCTGGAACTCCCTGCCCCAACCCATCAGATTATCACCTACTCTCCTCTCCTTTAGGCTCACCCTGAAAACCCATCTATTCAGGGAAGCCTACCCCACCCCCTGCTAACTTGCCGACCTCCTCCACTCTTCCTACCACTCCATCCCCCACAGCTATCTCCTCCTGTGCCACCATCCCCTCCCTCCTAGATTGTAAGCTCGAAAGAGCAGGGCCCTCAATCCCCCCATTGTATTGTTATTGTTCTGTCACATGTTCTGTCCCCCTTTGTAATTATCAGGAATGGACTTGCCAGTAATGGTGGGACTCACCTGCCTTGTGGGCTGCAGTACCAGGGCTGGCCAGCGGGTGCTCCCAGCAATCAGAGACTCAACCCTGCAGCCAGCCAAACACCTGAAGCTGATTGCAGGTGTATTTAAGGGATGGCCAGACCTGCAGTCTGGGCCTTGGTGTGTGTTTTTCCTGGGCCCCTGTATCTTGTTACCTGCATCCCTGTTCCTGTTCCTGTCTGACTGATTCGTTGCTGACCCTGCCTGATCCGGACCTCTGCTGACTTCTCCTGTTTGATCCCTGGCTTGTGACCCCGACCATTCTCTGCCTGACCCCCTGTACCTACCTGCCCGTTAGTTGCTGTACCCGGCTCGTGACCTGACTACTCTCTGCCTGCTCCTCCTGTTCCTACCTGCCCGATTGTTATTGACCCGGCCTGCCTGACGACGCTTGCATTGTATGCATTATCTGTGGGTGGTTTGGTTTGGTTCGTTTGCACTGTGTTATGTTTTAGTATTGCACTGCGTTTATGTTTGTATTGTTAGTCTTTAATAAATTGTCTTATTGTTTATAACATATCTGAAGCCTGCGTTTCCCTGCGTCAGTTCACATACCTCTGGTCATACCTGGAGCCCTGACAGTAATGTACAGCGCTGAGCGAACTATTGGCGCTTTATAAATACTGTATAATAATAATAATAATAATATTAGCAAAAAGTAAGGTAACAATTCAAAAACACACTGACCATATGTGATTTAAAGATGGCCGCCGAACCTGCTCGTGGTCTCGGCGGCGTGACGTCACTACGTACGCGTTTCGTGCTATGGCACGTATTCATAAGGGGTGTGCTCGTTACCTTGGAGGTTGGCTCAGCTGCACGCTACGGCCACATGTGAGGCAGCCCACCAACAGGCAGACTAACGTTCCACTTTAGAGGTGGCTTTTTTGCTTAGAGTCACTTGAAAAACCCGGAAGACAGCAGTGATCACTGTAGTATCGGTGACTACTACCTTGATTCTCCATTTCCCCAGCAGTCCCAAGCTCTATGGGGTTTATTTACTAAAGCTGGAGAGTGCAAAATCAGACTCCCTTCTGCATAGAAACCAATCAGCTTCCAGGTTTCATTGCCAAAGCTTCATTGAACAAGCTGAGGTTAGAAGCTGATTGGTTTCCATGCAGAAGGGAGTCTGATTTTGGACTCTCCAGCTTTAGTAAATAAACCCCTATGAGTCCAAGCTTCATCCATGCTATAGAAACCAATACCTGGAGTTCAGCTTTAAATAAAAAAAAAAAAAAACAATAGTAAAGGAAGAAGAGAATATTTTATGGATCGTAAAGTTGAATAAAACAAGATCATGCTGTACACGCCGGTGGAGTTGTGAGCAGCAGAAAGTGGAGCAGGGACATTCAAGGTCAAGTCTTTCTGTGTCTCTAATGAATAGTTTCTTCTTTTTTTTTTTCCTTATTATTCGTTATGTGTTGTGTGGGCACAGAGGAAAGGCTCCTAATTAGAAAGAAGGAAAAAAAAAAAAAAAAACTGAAGGAAAAAAAAAGATTAATTTGTATTATAATAATATATCTAGAAGACTTAGGGTAAGATTTCAAAGGTCACCTGCCACAAACCCACCACCGGCACACTCGGCAATGGGGACACCATAAAGTCAGCGCTGTTTGAAAATAGCTGTGGATCTGGGTTTTTTTTTTTTTCTGTGTCTGCTAGTATTCCCGCGACGTTGGCCTAGACGGCGTACTCCAGCAAAGAGGAGATATTTAAAAGCCGGGCGGGTGGGGTGAATAAAGAGGACGCACATCATACGCTTAGGAGTCAGTCTCTTTGGACTACAGCAGCGGATACTTAATGACATCCCTGTGGGAGATGGGCTACATTTAAAACCCATGTGCTGTGAAGTATTCCCCTCATAATGCACCGCCGTAGACTCGGCTTGCAGTGGTGAGGAATGAGCCGCAATCTTCTAGATGGCTACTTCTTACAAAGACAAATGGGTTAGATTGCTAAAATCATCTAAATTTTCTTCCGAAACGGGAGAGCTGGCAGCGCAGCTGTCATCCAACCTTCGCCGTTAAGACCGGCGCGAGGAGGTACGAGCGCACGCCAGGGAAGCGGTGATACATGGGTGTTACTTTACAATTAGAAAACTGCTTGTGCTTGCTCTTCTGAGTAATGTAATTAGAAGGGAATTTAAATTTGAAGTAATCTGTGATCGGTATCTGAAAATGACTGTTACAAAGGAGTGCCTCGCAGGACACGTCGCACTGGCGGCACTTCGGTTTTATTTAATGCCATCTTCGTAAAGGTATAAATTATTCAGGAGTCGAGTGTGCCTGCTGCTATCATCGAGTGACAACTCATATTAAGCTGGAGAGACACTCCGACTCGCGATTTTACAAATTATGTTGGTATTTCTGCTGACACACTAGAAGGAATATGTACCTGACTCCTTGACTATAAAACAGGCACACGTTCCCCCCCATTTATTAAGCAGATTTTCCTTCCTCTTGATATACTTATGCCCTTCTATCACGTACCTGGTGATGGAGGCCAATGGAGAGAGGGCTTCCCTTGCGGATAAGTTCCGGACTCCCCTGAGAGTGGAGTCAGGCCCAAAGTTGCACAGGTCACCTGTAGGAGTGCTGGTTGGTGGTCCACTCAGAAGCACAGCTGGTGCACGGAGGTCTGCAGACAGGAGGCGCCTGTGCGTGGTATGCAAGCCCTTCCAGGATTTAGATGTTTACTGGGTAGCCGGTCCAAGCCAAGGTCAGGTACCAGGTGGGAATCAGAGCGGACGTAGTCAGATGGGATAGCTGAGGTCGTACACAGAGGAGCGAGAGAGACAGAGACAGTATCCGTAAGCCAAGCCGAGGTCAGGTACCAGGTGGGAACCAGAGCAGACGTAGTCAGATGGGATAGCCGAGGTCGTACACAGAGGAGCGAGAGAGAGTATCCGTAAGCCAAGCCGAGGTCAGATCAGGGGTAAAGCAGAGTAGACAGGTCCAGGAGCAAGCAGAGTCGGTATCAGGAAATCACAGGTCACAATCACAGGAAACAGAAAACAGGAACAGGGCACGGGGAGCTACAGACCACCAACAGAGCAATTTGAGGAAGTGATGAACCTCCTTATAATGGCCGTCTGGCACCAAACTGAGGCTGATGTGTGCTTCTGCGGCCATGCAGGGTACTGGCAGAAATGCCAGATCTTCCAGAACTTCTGCCGTGGACAGGACCCTGACACCTTCTGACAATCCTTACATGCTTTGGGCCTGTGTGTAGGAAGGGGATAACATATTTCTTCCTTAACAGGAAGTGACCCAATAATCCTGGTAGGTCCCCTTATATACATTGGGTAGAGACTAGTAAGGTTGGGTAGAGTGAGGTGTATCTTCGAGAAAGAAGATGTAAATGTGGACTATTGGAACCATGTTAGTTCCTCAGCATGGGCTTCCTCTATTATGGGCTTTCAGGCACCCAACACTCAGTACTGACCTAAAATGAATAAGCCCCTCCTAACCGGAAGCAACCCAATAATCCTTGTAGATTCCCTCATATACATTGGGTAAAGTGAGGTGTATCTTAGAGAAAGAAGATGTAAATGTGGACTATTGGAACCATGTTAGTTCCCCAACATAAGCTTCCCCTACCATGGGCATTCAGGCACCCAACACTCAGTACTGACCTAAAAGGAAGAAGCCCCTCCTAACCGGAAGCAACCCAATAATCCTAGTAGATCCCCTCATATATATTGAATAGAGTCTAGTAAGGTTGGATAGAGTGAGGTAAATCTTAGAGAAGGAAGATGTAAAGGTGGACTATTGGAACCATGTTGGTTCCCCAACATGGGCTTCATTTACCATGGGATTTAAGGCACCCAACACTCAGTACTGACCTAAAATGAATAAGCCCCTCCAAACAGAAAGCAACATAATAATCCTAGTAGATCCCCTTATATACATTGGATAGAGTCTAGTTAGGTTGGGTAGAGTGATGTGTATCTTAGAGAAGGAAGATGTAAAGGTGGACTAGTGGAACCATGTTCAGTTCCCCTACGTGGATTTTCCCTATCATGAGCTTCAAGGCACCCAACACTTAACACTGGCCTGAAAGGAATAAGGACTAAGCGCCTCTTAACCTGAAGCAACCCATTAATCCTGGTACATCCCATCATTTACATTGGGTAGAGCCTAGTAAGGTTGAATGGAGTGAGGTATAGCTTTGAGAAGGAAGATGTAAAGTTGGACTAGTAAAGAGCCAGAGCAGCAAGGAGGGTTTGGTAACTTCGAGATTTGGTTCTGGAGTTCATAGACTTCAAAGAGTCTTGGGAGGGACGACGCATCTAATCCTGTGTCCAGGTCTTACTGGAGACCAGCAGGCTTAGTATGCCAGTATGCACAGCCTTTATAATCAAGAGCCTGTCTGTAGTTCAGGGCTTCACCTCGGAGGCAAGAGGTTCCCTTGCCCTAAGACCAGGGCAAGGGCCAGAGCAGTATGGAGGGTTTGGTAACTTCGGGATTTGGTTCTGGAGTTCATAGGCTTCAAAGAGTCTTGGGAGGGACGGCGCCTCTAATCCTGTGTCCAGGTCTTAAAGGAGACCAGCAGGCTTAGTATGCAAGTATGCACAGCCTTTATAATCAAGAGCCTGTACGTAGTTCAGGGCTTCACCTGGGAGGCAAGAGGTTCCCTTGCCCTAAGGCCAGGGCAAGGTCCATAGCAGCAGGGAGGGTTTGTTAACCTTGGGAATTGTTCATAGGCTTCAAAGAGTCTTGGGAGAGACAACGCCTCTAATCCTGTGTCCAGGTCTTACTGGAGACCAGCAGGCTTAGTATGCAAGTATGCACAACCTTTATAATCAAGAGCCTTTGTGTAGTTCAGGGAGGTCCCCTGACCAAAGGCAAGAGCAGCAGGGAGGGTTTGGTAACTTCCAGACTAGGTTCTGGAGTTCATAGGCTTCAAAGAGTCTTGGGGGGGACCATGTCTCTAATCCTGTGTCCAGGTCTTATTGGAGACCAGCAGGCTTAGTATGCAAGTATGCACAGCCTTTATAATCAAGAGCCTGTGTGTAGTTCAAGGCTTGAATGGAGTGAGGTATAGCTTTGAGAAGGAAGATGTAAAGTTGGACTAGTATAGAGCCAGAGCAGCAAGGAGGGTTTGGTAACTTCGGGATTTGGTTCTGGAGTTCATAGGCTTCAAACAGTCTTGGGAGGGATGACGCCTCTAATCCCGTGTCCAGGTCTTACTGGAGACCAGAAGGCTTAGTATGCAAGTATGCACAGCCTTTATAATCAAGAGCCTGTGTGTAGTTCAGGGAGGTCCCCTGACCAAAGGCCAGAGTAAGGGCCAGAGCAGCAGGGATGGTTTGGTAGCTTCCGGACTAGGTTCTGGAGTTCAGAGTCTTCAAAAAGTCTTGGCAGGGACAAAACTTCTAACTCTGTGTCCAGGTCTTACTGGAGACCAGCAGGCTTAGTATGCAAGTATGCATTGCCTTTATAATCAAGAGCCTGTGTGTAGTTCAGTGAGGTCCCCTGACCAAAGGCCAGAGTAAGGGCCAGAGCAGCAGGGAGTGTTTGGTAGTTTCCAGACTAGGTTCTGGAATTCAGAGTCTTCAAAAAGTCTGGGGAGGGATGAAACTTCTAACTCTGTGTTCAGGTCTTACTGGAGATCAGCAGGCTGAGTATGCACAGCCTTTATAATCAAGAGCCAGTCTGTAGTTCAGGGCTTTACACGGGAGACAGGAGGTTCCCTGCCCAAAGGTCAGGGCAAGGGCCAGAGAAGCAGGGAGCTGCAAGAAAGAGAGCTGAGAGAAAGGTGTAGATTTTTGCACATGAGCACAGGGGTGCTGGGTAAAGGTCTAGGCTTGAGGCATGAGCAGTGGCACCATATAGCTTATTTTCATGTTTGGAGTGAAGGTGGACACCCCTGCAAGGGTAACCTTTTATGGACATTTTCCTTTATTTCCTAAACAAAAATGAGCCCTAAAACAGAATTTCCTGGCTGGAGTGAACTCGTTGGGAAAGCACTACGCCTTCGAGAATATCACGGGTGGATAAAACTTTAAAATGTGTTCCCGTCACTGTTCATTACAGTTGTAACTCTTCCACTTTGGCGTACGATTCTCTTACAAGTTTTATTGAGGTAATATATGTAAACACGCCACTTCAGGAAATATCTGCCGCAAAATAATAAATAAGACCCGATAGGATAATAATAAGCAGCCTGCATGCCGGGTACAAGATGTAAAAGAGACCGCGGTGGGGGGGGGGGGTGGTGTTATTTTAATACATATATACATCATGAACGTAACAGCTAAATCAATACAATCAGACAGTTTGTTCAGTAATTAAATATCTCTGGTTGACCACCCAGTTGACCTTTACCGACGATACATCATAAACTGCCAGTCAAACTTCCTATTTTACACATGTAGATTAACGAAGGGGAAAGCCGAAATCAATAGCGTCCTGATGTAGAACCAGAGGCACGTTTCAAAACCTGGCATAGCCACTTAAGTGGAAAGAACTATAAAGACATCCAGAAAGAATGGCAAACTTGTTATCAACAGCCCATGGCTAAATGGTTAGCACTTCCACCTGGAAGAACTAGGGTCATTGGTTTGAATCCCAACCTTGGAACCACCTGCCTGGAGTTTGCATGTTCTCCCATTGCCTGCGTGGGTTTCCTCCCACACTCCAAAGACATGCTGGTAGGTTGATTGGATCCAGTCTAAACTGGCCCTAGTATGAATATGAGTTAGGGACCTTAGATTGTACGCCCCCTGAGGGTTAGGGACTGATGTGAATGTACAATATATATGTAAAGCGCTGCGTAAATTGATGACGTTCTAGAAGTACCTATAATAAATAAGTTACTTAACCCCTTGGCGCTGGTGCCTCCTGGCCCTTTAAGGGTTTCAGGGAGGCGGGGTTTTAAGGTCAACTGACCGCCGTGATTTGCTGTCACAGCAGTCACATGATCGGGAAAGGTCCCCATCGAAACAGGAGATCAGGACCTTTCCGTGAGTACCGGACATGTGTGCGGGGAGCGCTCTCAGCACATATGTTTTCCTTAATTGCACGCAAATGTGCGGCCGCTCGGCGTCAAGGCCCAGGCGCCGGGAGGCCGCACATTTGCGTGTGCCTGGAGCGAAGAGGTTAAATACCTTCAGTCTTGATAGACGGTTCACCTCGGAAGCCGCTTCATCCAACGTCCTTGTTATCGTCTCTGCATGGAAGCCACCATAGTCTTCATAAATGTAACTGTAAAATTGCTACAAAGATAATGATATAATCCTTCAACTGAACGACCGAATTATAAATGAAAAGCGTGAAGAATTTTGTTATTGCAATGTATATATATTTTTTTTTTCCCTGTGACTTTCACATTTTTGTTAGCCGGATCCTCCGTATTTTTGGGTATCGTATTAAATAAAGATATTTATAGCTTAGCCACTAGAGGGGGCAACTACTTTGTTTACAATCACTTTACCTACTTTAGCTGTTGAGATGAGATTTCTGCCACGCGGGGAGTGAATGGTTTTCAATGTGTTGGCTGACAAATAGACTATTCGATGAAGACTATAAGAAAAAAGATTAAACTCAAAAATAGATCATCTATGATCCCAGAGCTGGATAACTTAGGCCAGTGGTCTCCAAAAGAGAGAAAACAGGAGGCGCACACACCTAGTGCATTATCCAAGGTTTATTGTAGGAATTAAATCATAAAAACATACTCACACACGAAGCATGTATCTAAAAAGCATAGAAAAATGACAATGGCCACAACGGCGGGCAAGGTGTTCTCACTGTCAGTGCGGTCAAATGGCTGACGCGTTTCGGGGACGAATCCCTTTCCTCAGAGCTGATGACCAACCTGTATGGAGGTCAAGTAGTCAATAACCAGGGCTAGATGCCTTGGGAGCAAAGCTCCACCTCCTCTACTTGTTATAAGATGAGGGGTTGGAGGGGGTTATTTAAAGTGCAATCTTTTGTAGTTTTTATAAACGCATATACATACATATATACACATATACAAAGATATATACATGCACTAAGAAACAAAGCAAATAACAAATTAATAAAAATTAATAAAAATACATGAATATAGCACCTGCAAATGTAGATAAATAGAAAACATTTTTCTAAAGTAAAATATATATAAAAATATATATATAATAATATATATAAAAATAATCATAGTAGTAGTACTACTATGATTATTTTTATATATATTATTTTTTTTTTTTTTTTATATATATATATATATATATTTTACTTTAGAAAAATGTTTTCTATTTATCTACATTTGCAGGTGCTATATTCATGTATTTTTATTAATTTTTATTAATTTGTTATTTGCTTTGTTTCTTAGTGCATGTATATATCTTTGTATATGTGTATATATGTATGTATATGCGTTTATAAAAACTACAAAAGATTGCACTTTAAATAACCCCCTCCAACCCCTCATCTTATAACAAGTAGAGGAGGTGGAGCTTTGCTCCCAAGGCATCTAGCCCTGGTTATTGACTACTTGACCTCCATACAGGTTGGTCATCAGCTCTGAGGAAAGGGATTCATCCCCGAAACGCGTCAGCCATTTGACCGCACTGACAGTGAGAACACCTTGCCCGCCGTTGTGGCCATTGTCATTTTTCTATGCTTTTTAGATACATGCTTCGTCTGTGAGTATGTTTTTATGATTTAATTCCTACAATAAACCTTGGATAATGCACTAGGTGTGTGCGCCTCCTGTTTTCTCTCTATCCAGTGGCTGATTTCCCCGTCTGAGGAGGGCTGCACCTCTGGAACATTTCCTTTTGGTTGTCGCTGTCCTGGTACCCTTGGCTTCCCTTTTGGCTGTGCATATCCTGAGGCACTGGAGAGTACATACGCTATCCAGTGGTCTCCAAAGTCTGACCCATGGGCCAGATGCAATCCTTTGCTAGTCTTTATCTGGCCCTTGGGGCACTATTCCTCCCACTGACACCAATGATGGGGCACTATTCCTCCCACTGACACCAATGATGGGGCACTATTCCTCCCACTGACACCAATGATGGGGCACTATTCCTCCCACTGACACCAATGATGGGACACTATTCCTCCCACTGACACCAATGATGGGGCACTATTCCTCCCACTGACACCAATGATGGGGCACTATTCCTCCCACTGACACCAATGATGGGGCACTATTCCTCCCACTGACACCAATGATGGGGCACTATTCATCCCACAGACACCAATGATAGGGCACTATTCCTCCCACGGACACCAATGATGTGGCACTATTCCTCCCACTGACACCAATGATGGGGCACTATTCCTCCCATTGACACCAATGATGTGGCACTATTCCCACTGACATCAATGATGTGGCACAATTTCTCTCACTGACACCAATGATGGGGCACTATTCCTCCCACTGACACCAATGATGGGGCACTATTCCTCCCATTGACACCAATGATAGGGCACTATTCCTCCCACTGACACCAATGATGGGGCACTATTCCTCCCATTGACACCAATGATGGGGCACTATTCCTCCCACTGACACCAATGATGGGGCACTATTTTTCCCACTGACACCAATGATGGGGCACTATTCCTCCCACTGACACCAATGATGGGGCACTATTCCTCCCACAGACACCAATGATAGGGCACTATTCCTCCTACGGACACCAATGATGTGGCACTATTCCTCCCATTGACACCAATGATGGGGCACAATTTCTTTCACTGACACCAATAATGGAGCACTATTCCTCCCACTGACACCAATGATGGGGCACTATTCCTCCTACTGACACCAATGATAGGGCACAATTTCTCTCACTGACACCAATGATGGGGCACTATTCCTCCCACTGACACCAATGATGGGGCACTATTCCTCCCACTGACACCAATGATGGGGCACTATTCCTCCCACGGAAACAAATGATGGGGCACTATTCCTCCCACTGACACCAATGATGGGGCATTATTTCTCCCACTGATACCACTGATGGGGCACTATTCCTCCACTGACACCAATGATGGGGCACTATTCCTCCCACTGACGCCAATGATGGGACACTATTCCTCCCACGGACACCAATGATGAGGCACTATTCCTCCCACTGACCCCAATGATGGGGCACTATTCCTCCCACTGACACCAATAATGGGGCACAATTTCTCCCACTGACACCAATAATGGGGCACAATTTCTCCCACTGACACCAATAATGGGGCACAATTTCTCCCATTGACACCAATAATGGGGCACTATTCCTCCCATTGACACCAATAATGGGGCACTATTCCTCCCACTGACACCAATGGTGGGGCACTATTCCTCCCACTGACACCAATGATGGGGCACTATTCCTCCCACTGACACCAATGATGGGGCACTATTCCTCCCACTGACACTAGGATTCACATAAAGTGGGTTGAATGTTGTTGGCCATCACTCATCTCAGAAGACCAGAAAGTAAATACAGTGGGTCAGGGGCGGACTGACAACTCACGGGGCTCCCGGGCAATTGCGGATCCTGAGGCCCCTGTGTCCTTGCCCACACTCAAAACACACCCAAAAAAGCCTATAAAAGGTCGAACTATTGGCGCTTTATAAATACTGTATAATAATAATAAAAGGTACCAGAGGCATTTTATGGGGCCCCCTACTAACCCAGGCCCTTGGGCAGTCTCCGAGTGCTGGAATGGTCAGTCCGCCCCTGCTGTGGGTAACAGCTCCAGACTGAAGGTGAGTATGGCATCAAAGGCTGCTTTTTATATTTTTTAACATTTAAATACTTTCTTTTATATAGTTGTAGGCTATATATATATATATATATATGTTTTACATGGAATTAAAACCACCAAATGTATCTACAGCTACGGAATTAGTCCACAAAGTGACAAATTTTAAGTGAAGCTATTGGTCAGTTCATATCGCCTAATATTGGAATCACAGAACAGATGGTGTATATTTCCGAATGCAAATATTAAGGCCCCCAGATGCTAACCTACATGGAAGACTTGGGGCCCCAACACAACGTTTTTGTATAAAGACCAACCAGAAAAAAAACTAAATTTTATAAATAGACAGAAAAAAAAAATACGTGGAAGACATTTATTACCTATGACTTCCCTGTTGCAGGATATTGGTACATTCAATATCATTCCAAGTCCACAAGGAAGCAGCTGCTGGGGACAATTCTGGTTTTCAGACAATAATATGATCTACTGCTGGGATGCATTTTAATAGAGATTTATGTCAGAATGGTTTCCTATTGCTTCCTCCAGGTAGCGGAGTGGCAGGGACCTGATGTCCCGGACCCCCGTTGTTTGGGAGATGCCTCCTGGGTGCTTCTCTTGCGGTTAATTGAATTTTGAAATACGGCACTGCTTAAGCTCATGTGTTCAGAGCGGTGACATACGACTAGCTGGAAGTGCCTCATGTAGGGAGGCTCTGCGTTTCCAGATTCTTCTGCCATTAGGATTCACCATAGGTAGGTCTAGGAAACTGGTAGATTGTTTACTTACTCTCGCATCCTGGACCACCAAAGCAAATCTCTAAAACACTGGTGGACTCAAGAGATGTCTGGTATCAGACACAATAATGGAAGGCATTGCCATGGACATGGATGAAGCCATTTGGAGGGGGTCTTGATGGGGAAATGGTATGTACGTAGCCTATAATGTATGAGGCCAAGGCTGGGGTCAGTAGGGGGCCCCTCCTCTCCAGTAGCAAACAGCACTGCCCCACAATCCAAAGGTGGACTGTTCCTGAATTCCTCACATCCAAAGCAGGTCTATGGGCTTGATGATGTCAGGAACAGTCCACTGCTCAAGATGGTAAGACAAAAGGGGGGACAGGAGGCGCAGGAACCGGTCTTATGCACTGCCCGAGGGCCCAGGGTCAGTAGGGGGCCCCATGAGATGCCCCTGGTACCTTTCATAGGCTTTTTTGGGTGTGGTTTGAGTGTGGGCAAGGACAATAAGGGGTCCCATGATTTCCTATTGCCCGGAGGCCCCATGAGTTGTTAGTCCACCCCTAGTGCCCACTCTGCAAGGGTTAACTGCTTGTTTTGTCCAGGGGCAACGGGAAAGCTTTTACTCACCCGATCCTCCTCTCCAGTAGCAAACAGGAACAGTCCACCTCTGGATTGTGGGGAAGCGCCGTTTGCTACTGGAGAGGAGGATAGGGTGAGTAAAAGCTGTCTCATAGCCCTGGACAAAACAAGCAGTTAACCCTTGCAGAGTGGGCACCAGTGGCGGACTGACAACTCATGGGGCCCCCGGGCAATAGGAAATCATGGTGCCCCTGCGTCTTCGCCCACACTCAAACCATACCCAAAAAAGCCTATGAAAGGTACCAGGGGAATCTCATGGTGCTCCCTACTGACCCAGGTCCCTCAGGCAGTGCACAAGACCGGTCCCTGTGCCTCCTGCCCCCCCCCCTGTCTTACCATCTTGAGCAGTGGACTGTTCCTGACATTATCAAGCCCATAGACCTGCTTTGGATGTGAGGTCGTTAGGAACAGTCCACCTCTGGACTGTGGGGAAGCGCTAATGACCTCACATCCAAAGCAGGTCTATGGGCTTGATGACGTCAGGAACAGTCCACTGCTCAAGATGGTAAGACAAGTGGGGGACAGGAGGCACAGGGACCGGTCTTGAGCACTGCCTGAGGGCCCAGGGTCAGTAGGGGGCCCCATGAGATGACCCTGGTACCTTTCATAGACTTTTTTGGGTGTGGTTTGATTGTGGGCAAGGACACAGGGGCCCCATGATTTCCTATTGCCCGGGGGCCCCATGAGTTGTTAGTCCACCCCTGGTGCCCACTCTGCAAGAGTTAACTGCTTTGTCCAGGGGCAACGAGAAAGCTTTTACTCACCTGATCCTCCTCTCTAGAAGCAAACGGCGCTTCCCCACAATCCAGAGGTGGACTGCTCCTGACAACCTCACATCCAAAGCAGGTCTATGGGCTTGATGACGTCAGGAACAGTCCACTGCTCAAAATGGTAAGACTAGGGGGGGACAGGAGGTGCAGGGACTGGTCTTGTGCAGGGAGGATCAGTTAAAAATATCTCCTGCATCCTAAACAACAACAGTCAATTTCGCTGCCTGGAAAAAACTTTTTTTGCCCAGAACTGGGCTTTAAAGCCCAAAGGTGTTAAGAAAAAAGGAAAGTAGAGGATGCTTTCTTTTAACATTTGAAGCTTTTTATTTTTTTCCAAGGTATCAAACTCACCGAAATGTATATTTGTGGACTGAGCTGGTTCCTGCCTTCTATGTAGACCTGCAACAGCGACATCTTTCTGCGAGAAGTAGGTACTGCATTCTGGGGAAAAAAAAAACCCCAACGGAGAACGAAAATGCAGCCCATGAATCTCGGTTGCTGTGGCATTTCCTTTTAGAAAGAGATGCAGCTCAGTAACAGATTTAGGTCCAGGTCTTCAGATCAGTCGATTCCAGGTAAATGCGATTCTCAGAAATAAGGCATTGAAAATTGTCATTCACTTTTTGTCCGGCAAAGCATTATAGAATGGGCCTGCTTAGGCCTTTCAAAGCTCTCTTTGTTGAGAGGGAATAATAGAGGAATAAAGAAAACAAAATATTCCAGATCTCCCCCTTGGGTGATAATGCCGTCAGTTCTGAAAGATTAGTCCTTAGCTTTTTTTTCAATAACAGTATTATCAAAACGAAACCCAGCAGGCCACTGCGCGACGGGAGCGGCTGTACACCGCCTGGAACATGCACGCTGCAAACTAATTTACTATCAGATGCATACATTACGAGGGTACAATAGAGAGGGAAGCGTATCAGGAGAGAAGAAAGTCGCGGGCTCCAGAGACTGGAGAGATGTTCCGGGGCTTTCAGATCCGTCCGTGGCATTATTCCTGCGTGTCACCGACAATTCGCCGCTCCTTACCTCACGTTGGCCATCAAAAGATAAGCTTTCTAAGAAAGAGTCCCAGCCATGTCATCGTCTCTCTCTACCTTTGTGTGATAGACGATGGCGGAATCACACGCTACCAACGGTTTATTGACACGGCGGCGTGAGACTCAACTCAAGTCATAGTCAACAAAGAGGCTTTCATACATATAAATAAATCTTTGTTAAGGGCGAGTAAGAAATTCTGAAGGATCAAAGCCATGTTTGATGCCTATCCCGCCCAACTTGAGGTGGTAAAGGCTCAAATGCCCCGTGGGGGGGGGTTTAGAGGGCAACGGAGAGCGGGAACATGCAAAAACTGCATCTTATTGAACCCTCCAGTACAGTGCCGGGACAAGGTCATCTAGCGCCCAGGGCGAAGGTGATAATTGGTGCCCTCGCAAAATGTATGAGCATTATGGGTCAGCAAAAATCCCCTTCCTCTCCTCAAATAAATTCAAGCACTATAGGGGGGCTATAGAGGGTTATAGGGTAGGACCATGCCGAAGATCTGCTCATGGGCACGGAACGTCCATAGACCTGTGCACAGGATCAGGGCCTCCATTACCCGACCTTTGGCTTGTTATCTGACTTCACCTCTTGCTTATTGTTTTGGTGCCGTTTCCTGCCCGGGTGATACCGAGCCCAACTTGGTATCCGCATCTCCACTGCCCAGTTTCTGCCAATGTCTGCTAACCTGACCACCACGCTGTACCCCGCTCACACGAATCCACACATGTACATGATCCAGACCTTCTCCTAGCCAGGACATACCACAGGACAAGAAAGGAAAAGAAAGAGCTATACAGGGGATCGGTTCAAGTAATTGCCCCCCCCCCCCACTGTGCCAATCACCCTCCTTGCCCACATCCAATTCACCAACCATCTGCCTGGGCCCTCCTGCTGGCCTGGGCCCTGTACAGGTGGACTGGTGGTACCCCCTTATCCACGGCCTTGGTGCCGATGAACAGGGAGTAAAAAAACTTTGCTGGTGCCAAGTATTCACTCGTTCCAAGCACTTGGCCCATTCTATGGCAACCTTTGCAATGGGGCCCAATGAGCAAAACACTGAAAGGGAATGACGAGTCGGGGGGGGAGGAGAGGAAGCCGATCAAGAAGCCATCCGGGTTCATCTCCAGGTTGTCGATTGCTTTAAAAAAGTCCTTGATTCTTTCTTGGATACACGGAATATAACTGGATATAACATTTATAGGTTTTTTATGGGACCCAGTTTGCCTGCCCTGAATCAGCTTCAAGAGTTGCCATTGTGCTGGCAACCACTGGCTCTGTGATAGGGAGACTGTGTGCTTCGAGGGTTCCATGATGAACGGGAGGATCCTGCATGACTAGGGGGTTCTTTGATGGAGGGACTCCTATGTCATGGGACTCATGTATAGGGGGACTTTAATATATTGGACCAACTCTAATGTGATGAGGGGCTTGCAGAGACATCCTTGATGAAAACCCGTTCCAGAACGCTCTGGACCTCAGACTGGGGCGACGGTTCATCTTTCAACAAGACAACGCCCTTAAGCACACAGCCCACATAACAAAGGAGTGGCTACAGGCCAACTCTGTGAATGTCCTGGAGTGGCCCATCCAGAGCCCAGACTTGAAACTCGATTGAACATCTCTGGAGAGATCTGAAAATGGCTGTGCACTGATGCTCCCCATCCAACCTGATGGAGCTTGAGAGGTCCTTCAAAGAAGAATGGGAGAAATCGCCCAAAAATAGGTGTACCAAGCTTGTAGCATCATACTCCAAACGACTCGAGGCTAGAATTGGTGCTAAAGGGGCTTCAACCAAGTATTGAGCAAAGGCTGGGAATACTTATATACATGGGGTGTTTTTTTTTCATTTTTTTATTTTTAATAAATTGCAAAGATTTCAAAACGAACTTCTTTCCCGTTGTCAATATGGGGTATCGTTTGTAGAATGTTGAGGGAAAAAATCAATTTAATCCATTTTGGAATTTGGCTGTAGAATAAAATGTTGCAAAAGAATACTTTCTGGATGCACGGTATTCTTCAAAATGAAAGAAGGACAATCAATGGAGTTACTTTCAGGTCAGTCATCACACCTACCTACTCAGTCTACAGACTTCCAGTTATCCTACCTACAGAGATAAACGTCATACAGACGAAGAAAGAAAAAAAAATTACAAATCAATATTATCATGCAGAGGGCAGAGTCAGGGCGTCTGAGTGAATTTTAGCTATAGAATAATAAAAAGCTCCTTTTATGAAGTGTGCTGTAGATGGGCGGTCAGGATGGGCGTTGAAGGAACGTCCAGTGGTGGTTTAATCAGCAGTGTTGTGGAAGGGATCTCAACGATCTGAATAATGGAAGTGAAGTACACAGCAAAACAAGAAGGTCACAGTGTGAAGACACTATGAAGAGTTCTGGGGGAAGGTCTCAACACTGGAATGTACAATATGTTACATAATAACGATGATGAACCATGAAATATGCATGAGTTATGCGCAACAGTTCACCAAAGCTAAACCCTTATCTGAAATGGGAAACTAGGTTGAAGTGAACCTACAGTATCAGCAGAATGAGACATGCAAACCATAAATCCGGAGTTCCCAGAGGCCCCATAGGCTTGTCCCTGTTGACCAGAACCCATCCCAAACCCTAAACCAATACATGATGTCCATGACTATGACTAAGCCCCAGTGGGTGGAGTGAAATGCAACAGTTGACCAGAACCCATCCCAAACCCTAAACCAATGCATGAGGTCTATGACTATGACTAAGCCCCAGTGGGTGGAGCAAAATGCAACAGTTGACCAGAACCTATCCCAAACCCTAAACCAATGCATGAGGTCTATGACTAAGCCCCAGTGGGTGCAGCAAAATGAGAACCCATCCCAAACCCTAAACCAATACACGAGGTCTATGACTAGGTCCCAGTGGGTGGAGTGGAGCAAAATGCGCCAGTTGACTAGAACCCATCCCAAACCCCAAACCAATGCACGAGGTCTATGACTAAGGCCCAGTGGGTGGAGCGAAACGAGAACCCATCCCAAACCCTAAACCAATACACGAGGTCTATGACTAAGCTCCAGTGAGTGGAAGGAAATGCAACAGTTGACCAGAACCCATCCCAAACCCTAAACCAATACACGAGGTCTGTGACTATAACTAAGCCCCAGTGGGGGGAGTAAAACGAGAACCCATCCCAAACCTTAAACCAATACACAAGGTCTATGTCTATGACTAAGCCCCAGTGGGCGGAGTGAAGTGTGCCTGAGGGTGTGCTTTGGCAGAGACTTTCAGGCTGAGACCACTTCAAACTTTCAAGCTGCATGGGCTGGACTGGAGATCCGTTTCACATACACTAAGCTTACTTTCTGGATCAGCATATGGATATCGGCACCCTGCTTTCCTGAAGATCTGGACGTGGACACCTGGTGTGGAGTTATGACTTACGTCACCGTTATGGTAGAACTGTGGAGGCTTAGCGCATCTACACCTTGTCCTTTGCCTCCAAGGAATGGACTGAGCCAAGGACTAGGGCCACCATGGTCATGTACCTTAAAAATAACAAAGACCCTCAATCACACAGTCCCCCATCATAGGGTCTCCTGGTTACACATCCCCCTGACACAGAGCCCCCCAATCCCACAGTCTACACACCAGAACCCTTCCTTTAGGCTGCAACAGCAAGGCAGAAGGAAGGCATCTACACCTTGTCCTTTGCCTCCAAGGAATGGACTGAGCCAAGGACTTGGGCCACCATGGTCATGTACCTCAAAAATAGCAAAGACCCTCAATCACACAGTCCCCCATCATAGGGTCTCCTGGTTACATACCCCCCGACACAGAGCCCCCCAATCCCACAGTCTACACACCAGAACCCTTCCTTTAGGCTGCAACAGCAAGGCAGAAGGAAGGCATCTACACCTTGTCCTTTGCCTCCAAGGAATGGACTGAGCCAAGGACTTGGGCCACCATGGTCATGTACCTCAAAAATAGCAAAGACCCTCAATCACACAGTCCCCCATCATAGGGTGTCCTGGTTACACATCCCCCCGACACAGAGACCCCCAATCCCACAGTCTACACACCAGAACCCTTCCTTTAGGCTGCAACAGCAAGGCAGAAGGAAGGCATCTACACCTTGTCCTTTGCCTCCAAGGAATGGACTGAGCCATGGACTTGGGCTACCATGGTCATGTGCCTCAAAAATAACAAAGACCCTCAATCACACAGTCCCCCATCATAGGGTCTCCTGGTTACACATCCCCCCGACACAGAGCCCCCCAATCCCACAGTCTACACACCAGAACCCTTCCTTTAGGCTGCAACAGCAAGGCAGAAGGAAGGCAGTGAAGGAGGTCTGGAGGAGGTGGACTTCAATTTTCTCTTGAGTAGTGATGGGGACCCTTCATGCTGCCTGCCCTGGATCAGCGTCATGCGTCGGCAGCCAGCTGCTAGCACCATAGCAACAAATTATGCTGAACGTCCTGCCCTAGAGCATCGTTGGTTGCTATGGTGCTGGCAGTCACCCTGACCAAACCATGGCATGCTGACAAACTGGGTCCTGTGCACCCCAGGGAGGAACCCAAATGACAGCCCGGTTGAGAAACACTGGCTTAGATTCCCCATAACGCCTCCCCAATCAGGATATCCCCCAATCAGACACATATTCCCTCTTGGCCCTTGTGTCGAACCCAGCCATGGAGGCCCCCCAATCTAACTTTCCTCATTCCAAAGTAATATAAAGCCAAACATCTACCAAATGTTCATTTGATACAGTCCAACACTCTCCAAACGCCTGAACACTGTACAGTATTTCCCCATAAATACACCGAACTATTCATAGACGCGCTCTATAAAACGAACACTTTGTATGAGATGAAAAACTAATAGGTCCACATCTAGCACAGGGCACCTGAGAAAAAGCAGGAGAACCAGTCCTGGCAGATATAATTACTGTCTACTGTAAGAGTACGGATAAAGCTTTTCAATAACGGTCACTGATGAATTATACACGGTACAAGTAATGGGGCACATGGCTCGGGTCAAAGGTCAAGCTCTATCAATTAAAATAAAGATGTTCTCATTGTGAATACCGGATATTCCTTCAGCCATCATTCAGGTGAGACAACTGAAGATACCAATATTTTTGCTCAGATTCAGAAGAATATTTACTCATTTTTATGGCACCGCAGAGTATATTTATCCCGCTGTCTGTATGGAGACAGAACATGAACCTGATCTACAGACTACCCGGGCTGGTCACATTACCGTGCATCGTGTCAGAACGGACGGTTCAACTGGAAAACGTGGATGAAGGGGGCCCTCTGCGCCAACTGGAACCACCACCACAAGCTTCAGTCTGCACCATATTGGAACCATCACCCCATTCTGCACCATACCGGAACCATCACCCCATTCTGCACCATACCGGAACCATCACCCCATTCTGCACCATACAGGAACCATCACCACAAGCTTCAGTCTGCACCATATCGGAACCATCACCCCAACCCCATTCTGCACCATACCGGAACCATCATCCCATTGTGCACCATACTGGAACAATCACTCCAAGCTTCATTCTGCACCATACTGGAACCATCACCCCAAACCCATTCTGCACCATATTGGAACCACCACCCCATTGTGCACCATACTGGAACCATCACCCCAAGCTTCATTCTGCATCATACTTTAACCATCACCTCAAACTTCATTTTGCACCATATCGGAACCATCACCCCAACCCCATTCTGCACCATACCGGAACCATCACCCCATTGTGCACCATACTGGAACCATCACCCCAAGCTTCAGTCTGCACCATATCGGAACCATCACCCCATTGTGCACCATACTGGAACAATCACATCAAGCTTCATTCTGCATCATACTTGAACCATCACGCCAAGCTTCATTCTGCATCATACTTGAACCATCACCCCAAGCTTCAGTCTGCACCATATCAGAACCATCACTCCGTTGTGCACCATACTGAAACAATCACGCCAAGCTTCATTCTGCACCATACTGGAACCATAACAAGCTTCATTCTGTACCATACTGGAACTATCACCCCACGCTTCATTCTGCACCATACTGGAACCATCACCCCAAGCTTCATTCTGCATCATACTAAAACCATCACCCCAAGCTTCATTCTGCACCATACTAAAACCATCACCCCAAGCTTCATTCTGCCTCATACTGGAACCATCACCCCAAGCTTCAGTCTGCACCATATCAGAACCATCACTCCGTTGTGCACCATACTGAAACAATCACGCCAAGCTTCATTCTGCACCATACTGGAACCATAACAAGCTTCATTCTGTACCATACTGGAACTATCACCCCACGCTTCATTCTGCACCATACTGGAACCATCACCCCAAGCTTCATTCTGCATCATACTAAAACCATCACCCCAAGCTTCATTCTGCACCATACTAAAACCATCACCCCAAGCTTCATTCTGCACCATACTAGAACCATCACCCCAAGCTTCATTCTGCCTCATACTAAAACCATCACCCCAAGCTTCATTCTGCACCATACTGGAACCATCACCCCAAGCTTCATTCTGCACCATACTGGAACTATCACCCCAAGCTTCATTCTGCCTCATACTAGAACCATCACCCCAAGCTTCATTCTGCACCATACTGGAACCATCCCAAGCTTCATTCTGCACCATACTGGAACCATAACAAGCTTCATTCTGTACCATACTGGAACTATCACCCCACGCTTCATTCTGCACCATACTGGAACCATCACCCCAAGCTTCATTCTGCATCATACTAAAACCATCACCCCAAGCTTCATTCTGCACCATACTAAAACCATCACCCCAAGCTTCATTCTGCACCATACTGGAACCATCACCCCAAGCTTCATTCTGTACCATACTGGAACCATCACCCCAAGCTTCATTCTGCACCATACTGGAACTATCACCCCAAGCTTCATTCTGCCTCATACTAGAACCATCACCCCAAGCTTCATTCTGCCTCATACTAGAACCATCACCCCAAGCTTCATTCTGCCTCATACTAGAACCATCACCCCAAGCTTCATTCTGCACCATACTGGAACCATCATCACAAGCTTCATTCTGCACCATACTGGAACCATCCCAAGCTTCATTCTGCATCATACTAGAACCATCACCCCAAGCTTCATTCTGCACCATACTGGAACCATCACAAGCTTCATTCTGCATCATACTTGAACCATCACACCAAGCTTCATTCTGCACCATACTAGAACCATCACAACACTCTTCATTCTGCACCATACTGGAACCATCACCCCAGCTTGATTCTGCACCATACTAAAACCGTCACCCCAAGCTTGATTCTGCACCATACTGGAACCATCACCCCAAGCTTGATTCTGCACCATACTGGAACCATCACCCCAAGCTTGATTCTGCACCATACTGGAACCATCACCCCAAGCTTCATTCTGCACCATACTGGAACCATCACCCCAGCTTGATTCTGCACCATACTAAAACCATCACCCCAAGCTTGATTCTGCACCATACTGGAACTATCCCAACAAGCTTCATTCATTCATTCACCGGAAGCCTTGTATTTCATCAACAAATACAAGGCTCCCTCTGATTGGCTGAGGTGGAGATCATGATATTATTAGCCCCCACCTAGTGGCCAAATGTGATTTTTTTCTGTTCTATAATTCAATGATTTACATTCGAACAGCACAGGACATAGCCTCTGTACATTCAATTTTTTTTTTTCTTCTGCATCGTTCGCACAGAACAGAGGTCCGCGCGCTTTCACCGGCCAATGTGAATTCTTTACAAATCGACTCTTTAGCGTAACCCCCTTTACCAGCATCGTTTTCAGCCTGCGCCGAGCTCCGGGAAGTAGGTCATTCGGCAGCAAGCAACAAGGAATTATGTAAACCTACTTAGACTCCACTGCAGTCGCAGAGAAAAAAGGCGGATCGCAGAGGAGAAATCATCCCCTCCGGCATCTGTTTTATTTCACTGTGTATGCAAAGCTCATACGAAGAGCCGCTCAGGTATTAAGCACAATGGCATGATTAAATATGACGGTACGCGAGATGATCAACTCAGCACATAGGTATAAAGTGAATCAAAAAAAGAAAAAAAGAAAAGGAAGTTGCAGCAGGACTGCAAATGGACGGCGATTATTCCGCTGATCCCGGTGACCCGCGCACCATCCACTTTGCACGCTATCCGTCTTTCTTTTTTTTTTAGTGTGCGCTTGTTCCGGCTTTTATTTGCTGCCTTCTGCCCCTGCCTCCATTCAGATGATATTTACATAATTGTTTCAGCTTTCATCTTCCTCTTATTGAATTCTTTCCATGCAGGTGGATAAAGTGGCGACAGGGTACAAGGGGTGCAGCGTCGCATTAAAAAGCCAGCGTTCAAAATAAAGAAAAAAAAAAAACAAAAACAAAAAAAAAGCCGATTGTATTCTACAGAAAAGAAGAAATAAATTTTTTTTTAGTACGGCCGACGTGAGATAGAGGATTAGTCCATGGGGATGGGGGGAGGAAGTGACATAGATATCCGCGCCGTGCGCAGCGTCCCCAATACCCGCGCCGGTATATTACACATCCAGGCATCTATTTTCTATATATTTTCTATAACACTCTGCTGTAATAGCAGAAAAAATGACAGGTCTGGGGGGAAGGTGGTACAGCTGACTCGGCCCCGGCTAGTATGGATGGGTATTGTCTGTAATAGTACATTAGAAAAAAAAAAAAAACAAAGAGGGCAATAAAACAAAAAATGAAAAAAAAAACAAAGAGGGCAATAAAACAAAAAATGAAAAAAAAAAACAAAGAGGGCAATAAAACAAAAATGAAAAAAAAAAACAGGGCAATAAAACAAAAAATGAAAAAAAAAAAAAACAAAGAGGGCAATAAAACAAAACATGAAAAAAAACCAAAAAAACAAAGAGGGCAATAAAACAAAAAATGAAAAAAAAAAACAGAGGGCACTAAAACAAAAAATTAAAAAAAAAAACAAAAACAAGGAGGGCAATAAAACAAAAAGAAAAAAACGAAAAGAAAAAAACGAAAAGAAAAAAAACAAAGAGGGCAATAAAACAAAAAATGAAAAAAAAACAGAGGGCAATAAAACAAAAAAAGAAAAAAAAAAACCAAAGAGGGCAATAAAACAAAAAATGAAAAAAACAAAAAAAAACAAATAGGGCAATAAAACAAAAAAATGAAGAAAAAAAAAACAAAGAGGGCAATAAAACAAAAAATGGAAAAAAAACCACAAAAAAACAAAGAGGGCAATAAAACAAAAAATGAAAAAAAAAACACAAAAAAACAAAGAGGGCAATAAAACAAAAAATGAAAAAAAAAACAGAGGGCACTAAAACAAAAAATAAAAAAAAAACAAAAAAAACAAGGAGGGCAATAAAACAAAAATGAAAAAAAAAAACAGGGCAATAAAACAAAAAATGAAAAAAAAAAAACAAAGAGGGCAATAAAACAAAACATGAAAAAAAACCAAAAAAAAAAGAGGGCAATAAAACAAAAAATGAAAAAAAAAAACAGAGGGCACTAAAACAAAAAATTAAAAAAAAAAACAAAAAACAAGGAGGGCAATAAAACAAAAAGAAAAAAACGAAAAGAAAAAAACGAAAAGAAAAAAAACAAAGAGGGCAATAAAACAAAAAATGAAAAAAAAACAGAGGGCAATAAAACAAAAAAAGAAAAAAAAAACCAAAGAGGGCAATAAAACAAAAAATGAAAAAAACAAAAAAAAACAAATAGGGCAATAAAACAAAAAAATGAAGAAAAAAAAAAACAAAGAGGGCAATAAAACAAAAAATGGAAAAAAAACCACAAAAAAACAAAGAGGGCAATAAAACAAAAAATGAAAAAAAAAACACAAAAAAACAAAGAGGGCAATAAAACAAAAAATGAAAAAAAAAACAGAGGGCACTAAAACAAAAAATAAAAAAAAAACAAAAAAAAACAAGGAGGGCAATAAAACAAAAAAAGAAAAAAAAAACAAAGAGAGCAATACAACAAAAATGGAAAAAAAACAAAGAGGGCAATAAAACACAACATGAAAAAAAACAAAGAGGGCAATAAAACAAAACATGAAAAAAAAGAGGTCCATAAAACAAAAAATGAAAAAAAAAACAAAAAGGGCAATAAAACAAAAAATGAAAAAAAAAACAAAAAGGGCAATAAAACAAAAAATGAAAAAAAAAACAAAAAGGGCAATAAAACAAAAAATGAAAACAAAAAAAGTTCCCTTCACTGGAACTAGGGGGCCAACCCAATCCCTGAAAAACAACCCCACACCATAATCCCCCCTCCATCAAACTTTACACTTGGCACAATGCAGTCAGGCAAGTACCGTTCTCCTGGCCACCACCAAACCCAGACATGTCCATCGGATTGCCAGACAGAGAAGCGTGATTGGTCACTCCAGAGAACACGTCTCCTCTGCTCTAGACTCCAGTGGCGGCGTGCTTTACACCACGGCATCCGACGCTTTGCATTGCACTTGGTGATGGAAGGCTTGGATGCAGCTGCTCGGCCATGGAAACCCATTCCATGAAGCTCTCTACGCACTGTTGTTGGGCTCATCTGAAGGCCACACCAAGTTTGGAGGTCTTTAGCTATTGACTCTGCAGACAGTTGGTGACGTCTGCGCACTGTGCGCTTCAGAATGCGCTGACCCCGCCCTGTCATGTGACGTGGCCTACCACTTGGTGGCTGAGTGGCTGTTGTTCCCAGTTGCTTCCACTTTGTTATAATCCCACTAACAGTTGAGCGTGGAATATTTAGTAGCCAGGAAATGTCACGGATGGACTTATTGCCCAGGTGGCCACCTATCACGGGACCACGCTTGGAGTCACTGAGCTCCTGAGAGCGACCCATTCTTTCACCAATGTTTGTAGAAGCAGAGAGAGCAGTATATGTGGAGATGACCCGTCTTTCCTGGTTGTAGTCACTATAGACCCCATCATGAGCATAATGCGGCACGTTCCACCATTTGTTTCTTCACGCGAAACCTGGAACTGACTGCGCTGGTGTACCGGGTCCATTTGAGCCTCTGGAAAACGCTTTGTGTGCATTTCTGATGATGAAAAAAGGCTCCTGACAGCATCTGGATAGGGAACAGGTAGCCTCCCTAGCGGTCTGATGATGTCACTATTTCTGTGCTCAAAGCGGTACATTTTTTTGCATGGAAATATGTCATTTTTTTATTGTAGGCCTGTAATTTGTAGGAATAACTCCCTGAAATCTGTCCGGACAAGAGTCTAGTACACATCCCGGGGAGGATAAAATTTGAAACACGAAATCGGAAATTATAATATAATAAATAATCATAAAAAATAATAATATAATAATAATAAATGTAATTCAATAATATAATTAACAAACCAAAAACACTGAAATGTGAAATAGAGCGCCAAGTTCGCACATCGCTGAGCTCAGTCGCAGAATCGTTTTCAGTGTCTGATGAGGAATTTCCCCCACCAATCATTATCACTCAATTCTGCAAGTGGTTCTGATTTACTATCGCTGTTCTCTAGCCGGTCTAAAACCGCGTCTGACCTAAAGGGACGCTTTTTGGACGCCATGGACGTTTCTCAGTTTCCAGGCAGAAAGGGCGGTAAAAAAAGGCGCCGGACAAAGCACTCGGGACAACATGTATGTGAAATGGTTTGATACAGGAATGTTATACTATCAGATTTTAGTGTATTTAGTGAATGTCACTTTTACAACTTTGAAATTTCCCAACAGTTCCATCCCCCGTACGTCCCGACGTCGCAGGAACCGGAACCCGGAAGACAGATGCCGGCATCGGCCGGAGGACATTACAGGGGACACTGCAGGGGGGACATCGCGGGAGTGCAGGACAAGGTAATCGCAGAAGAGATCCCGGAGCAACGCTGCAGTGTATTCCTGAGTGTAGCTCGGGGTAAAGTTTCAGCACCACAAGCGGTAACCCCCCCGAGCTACACTCAGGAATACACTGCAGCGTTGCTCCGGGATCCCTCGATCACTTACCTTGTCCTGCGCTCCTGCGATGTCCCCCCTGCAGTGTCCCCTGTAATGTCCTCCGGCCGATGCCGGCATCTGTCTTCCGGGTTCCGTTCCCTGCGACGTCGGGACGTACGGGGGCTGAACTGGCGGGAAATTTGAAAGTTCTAAAAGTGACATTCACTAAAATCACTAAAATCACATCGTATAACATTCCTGTATCCAACCATTTCACATACATTTTGTCCAGAGTGCTTTGTCCGGCGCCCTGCCTGCATTTTTACCGCCCTTTCTGCCTGGAAACTGAGAAACGTCCATGGCGTCCAAAAAGTGTCCAAAAAGCGTCCCTTTAGGTCAGACGCGGTTTTAGACCGGCTAGAGAACAGCGATAGTAAATCAGAACCACTTGCAGAATTGAGTGATAATGATTGGTGGGGGAAATTCCTCATCAGACACTGAAAACGATTCTGCGACTGAGCTCAGCGATGGGCCAACTTGGCGCTATATTTCACATTTCAGTGTTTTTGGTTTGATTATATTATTGAATTACATTTATTATTATTATATTATTATTTTTTATGATTATTTATTAAATTATAATTTATGATTTCGTGTTTCAAATTTTATCCTCCCCGGGATGTTCACTAGACTCTTGTTCACACAGATTTCAGGGAGTTATTCCTAAAAAAATACATATTTCCATGCAAAATAATGGTACCGCTTTGAGCACAGAAATACGGACATCATCAGACCGCAAGGGAGGTTAAAGATGCTTCTAAACGCAAACGCGCATAAATGCGGTTAGCTGCGTTTACACGCATTTGAAACGCTGATAAAATCTTCTCCTGAACGCAAGCTTGGTGCGTTCAGGGGTGGACTGACCATTTGGAAACTCGGGCACTGCCCGAGGGCCCGGGGTCAGTAGGGGGCCCCATGAGATGCCCCTGGTACCTTTTTCATAGGCTTTTTTGAGTTTGGGCAAGGACACAGGGGCCCCATGATCCCCTAATGCACAGTGACAGCTGCCCCCCAGCACGGCTCCCCATCCTTCCCCGCCTCCCCCTTCTCACTACAACTCCGCAACTGAGGCAGACTGACCATTTGGAAACTCGGGCACTGCCCGAGGGCCCGGGGTCAGTAGGGGGCCCCATGAGATGCCCCTGGTACCTTTTTCATAGGCTTTTTTGAGTTTGGGCAAGGACACAGGGGCCCCATGATCCCCTAATGCCCGGGGGCCCCATGAGTTGTCAGTCCGCCCCTGGGTGCGTTCAAAAATAACGACTGTAAACCCAACTGCCTGTAAAGGACGATGCGTACACGAACACATAGGACACCATTAGGGAGAGTTCAGGGACTGCTGAAGAAAAACCCAGAAAGGCTCCTGAACGTGCGTTTATCAGCTGCAGCGTACATGGGGCCAGGGGCGGACTGATCATTTGGGAACTCGGCCGCTGCCCGAGGGCCCGGGGTCGGTAGAGGGGCCCATGAGATGCCCCTGGTACATTTCATAGGCTTTTTTGGGTGTGGTTTAAGTGTGGGCGAGGACACAGGGGCCCCATGATCCCCTATTGCCCGGGGGGGCCCATGAGGTGTCAATCCGCCCCTGCATGGGGCCCTTACTGTCGTATTTTGGGACCGGTCCTCTTTAAGAATGAAGTAAACACTCGGCTCCTAGTCGGGAGATCACTAATGGGTAGGACGTCGCTGGCATAATGATGCGTTCTATCACCGAAACAAAAGTATCCAGAGATTTGATCAAATATCTTTTTTTTTTCCCCGGGAAGCCTATTATTACAGAACGGTGGCGGAGCAATAAAGAATGTCTTATTTGCAGATTACTTCCAATGGCTCACAAAGGGCACATTAAGGCTGCTGGTTTGTGGTTAAAAATACGAAACCCTAAGCCGCGGAGAGAGAGAGAGCGCGCTCACCCCGCGCACGCGCGCGCATTGTTAGGAAGCGCAAAGGATCATAAAGCAGAAAAAGCAGAGAGTGTGAAAGCGTTTGCACAATGCCGGTTGCCTGAGGCCAAGACTTAAAGGTATTCTCCAGTCAATCTCAAACATTTTGCATTTTCAATGACTCCGGGGGGAGGGGGAGGGGGGGCACAGAATAGCTGCTGAGTGGCTCTGATATTCATCCTAGGTGCGCATTAAACCGTCAAATTCCCATCACTCAGCCGGCGAAAGGGACCCAATTAAAACTTCAGTCTGACGTATGAAGAGAAGCAGAGGTCTCAGTTGCTTAGCTTAGCTAAAACCTACGTAGCGGCCGTACGCCATTGTCACGGAACGAACGTTGCGACAGAATCGGCTACATTGGTAACAAGCTTCCCTGCAGGCTTTATGGAAATGTCACTAAATACCGTCTGCCCGCGGCTTTACGCCCTTTCCTTTTTTTACTTTTCCATACCGTCCCGTCGGCAGCCCATGGAAGTGGATTCCGATGCAGAAATCGCGCAGATGTGGTTGCAGGTCAAAAAGTTGACATGTGGGCATCAGTGGTGCGTGGATCCAAAAAAAAAAAATGGCAGCCAATTCAACTCCTCTGGCCACCATGGCATCAGGATAGCTTCCCAAAAGAGATCCACCATGGATATTTAGAGGGTAGCCTTAAAACACACGTTTGTCATTTCCAACCCCTCTGGCCACCATTGCATCAGGATAGCTTCCCAAAAGAGATCCACCATGGATATTTAGAGGGTAGCATTAGAGACTACTGCCTGTACAAGTGACATCTTAAAAAGTTGACATGTGGGCATCAGTGGGTGCATGGATCCAAAAAAAAAAAATGGCAGCCAATTCAACCCCTCTGGCCACCATGGCATCAGGATAGCTTCCCAAAAGAGATCCACCATGGATATTTACAGGGTAGCATTAGAGAGTACTGCCTGTACAAGTGACATCTTAAAAAGTTGACATGTGGGCATCAGTGGGTGCATGGATCCAAAAAAAAAAAATGGCAGCCAATTCAACCCCTCTGGCCACCATGGCATCAGGATAGCTTCTTTAAAGAGATCCACCATGGATATTTAGAGGGTAGCGTTAGAGACTACTGCCTGTACAAGTGACATCTTAAAAAGTTGACATGTGGGCATCAGTGGGTGCGTAGATCCAAAAAAAAAAATGGCAGCCAATTCAACCCCTCTGGCCACCATGGCATCAGGATAGCTTCCCAAAAGAGATCCACCATGGATATTTACAGGGTAGCATTAGAGAGTACTGCCTGTACAAGTGACATCTTAAAAAGTTGACATGTGGGCATCAGTGGGTGCATGGATCCAAAAAAAAAAAATGGCAGCCAATTCAACCCCTCTGGCCACCATGGCATCAGGATAGCTTCTTTAAAGAGGTCCACCATGGATATTTAGAGGGTAGCGTTAGAGAGTACTGCCAGTACGACTTACATCTTAAAAAAGTTGACATGTGGGCATCAGTGGGTGCAAGGATCCAAAAAAAAAATGGCAGCCAATTCAACCCCTCTGGCCACCATTGCATCAGGATTGCTTCCCAAAAGAGATTCGCCATGGATATTTAGAGGGTAGCGTTAGAGAGTACTGCCTGTACAAGTGACATCTTAAAACGTTGACATGTGGGCATCAGTGGTGCGTGGATCCAAAAAAAAATGGCCACCAATTCAACCCCTCTGGCCACCATTGCATCAGGATCCTTCCCAAAAGAGATCCACCATGGCATCAGGACTGCTTCCCAAAAGAGGTCAACCATGGATATTTACAGGGTAGCATTAAAACACACGTTTCTCATTTCCAACCCCTCTGGCCACCATTGCATCAGGATAGCTTCCCAAAAGAGATCCACCATGGATAATTAGAGGGTAGCATTAGAGAGTACTGCCTGTAAAAGTGACATCTTAAAAAGTTGACATGTGGGCATCAGTGGGTGCGTGGATCCAAAAAAAAAAATGGTAGCCGATTCAACCCCTCTGGCCACCATGGCATCAGGATAGCTTCCCAAAAGAGATCCACCATGGATATTTACAGGGTAGCATTAAAACACACGTTTGTCATTTCCAACCCCTCTGGCCACCATTGCATCAGGATAGCTTCCCAAAAGAGATCCACCATGGATATTTAGAGGGCAGCATTAGAGAGTACTGCCCGTACGAATTACATCTTAAAAAAGTTGACATGTGGGCATCAGTGGGTGCGTGGATCCAAAAAAAAAAATGTCAGCCAATTCAACCCCTCTAGCTACCATGGCATCAGGATAGCTTCCCAAAAGAGATCCACCATGGATATTTAGAGGGTAGCGTTATAGAGTACTGCCCGTATGAATTACATCTTAAAAAAGTTGACATGTGGGCATCACTGGGTGCGTGGATCCAAAAAAGAAAAATGGCAGCTGATTCAACCCCTCTGGCCACCATGGCATCAGGATAGCTTCCCAAAAGAGATCCACCATGGATATTTAGAGGGTAGCGTTAAAACACACGTTTGTCATTTCCAACCCCTCTGGCCACCATGGCATCAGGATAGCTTCCCAAAAGAGATCCGCCATGGATATTTAGAGGGTAGCATTAGAGAGTACTGCCTGTACAAGTGACATCTTAAAAAGTTGACATGTGGGCATCAGTGGGTGCGTGGATCCAAAAAAAAAAATGGCAGCCAATTCAACCCCTCTGGCCACCATGGCATCAGGATAGCTTCCTTAAAGAGGTCCATCATGGATATTTAGAGGGTAGCGTTAGAGAGTTTTGCCCGTATGAATGATACCTTAATGATGTGTTTTGCATATAATTGTAGCTATATACTGTATATATATCTGGATCTGCGGGTCATTTCCCGTGTGTTTTAACGCTACCCTCTAAATATCCATGGTGGATCTCTTTTCAGAAACTATCCTGATGCAATGGTGGCCAGAGGGGTTGAAATGGAGACCATTTTTTTATTTGGATCCAGCTTCCATGTGGTTTCATGTCAAAAAGTTGACATGTGGGCATCAGTGGGTGCATGGATCCAAAAAAAAAATGGCAGTCAATTCAACCCCTCTGGCCACAATTGCATCAGCAAAGCTTCCCTAAAGAGATCCACCATGGATATGTAGAGGGTAGCATTAGAGAGTTCTGCCCATACGAATGATACCTTAACGATGTGTTTTGCATATAATTTGGTGGCCAGAGGTGTTGAAATGGGCGACCATTTTTTTTGGATCCATGCACCCATTGATGCCCACATGTCAACTTTTTGACATGAAATCACATGCAAGCTGGGCCCATGATGTTATCTTCAACGGGAAGTGACCCGCAGATCCAGATATATACAGTATATACCTACAATTATATGCAAAACACATCGTTAAGGTATCATTCATACGGAGGTGTTGAATTGGAGACCATTTTTTAATTTGGATCCAGCTTCCATGTGGTTTCATGTCAAAAAGCTGACACGTGGGCATCAGTGGGTACATGGATCCAAAAAAAATAAAAAAATGGCCGCCAATTCAACCGCTCTGGCCACCATGGCATCAGGATAGCTTCCCAAAAGAGATCCACCATGGATATTTAGAGGGTAGCATTAGAGAATACTGCCTGTACAAGTGACATCTTAAAAAGATGACATGTGGGCATCACTGGGTGCATGGATCCAGAAAAAAAAACGGCAGCCAATTCAACCCTTCTGGCCACCATGGCATCAGGATAGCTTCCTTAAAGAAGTCCACCATGGATATTTAGAGGGTAGCGTTAGAGAGTTTTGCCCGTACTAATGATACCTTAATGATGTGTTTTGCATATAATTGTAGCTATATACTGTATATATTTGGATCTGCGGGTCATTTCCCGTGTGTACCCTCTAAATATCCATGGTGGATCTCTTTTTTGAAGCTATACTGATGCAATAGTGGCCAGAGGGGTTGAATTGGAGACCATTTTTTATTTGGATCCAACTTCCATGTGGTTTCATGTCAAAAAGTTGACACGTGAGCAGCAGTGGGTGCATGGATCCAAAAAAGAAAATGGCAGCCAACTCAACTCCTCTGGCCACCATTGCATCAGGATAGCTTCCCTAAAGAGATCCACCATGGTGGCTCCTGCTCTTCCGTCTGTGCGCCACGTATATTAACCCCTTGGCGCCGGCGCTCCCAGCACATGTCCAATACTCACGGAAAGGTCCTGATCTCCTCTTTTGATCGGTACCTTTCCCAATCATGTGACCTCTGTGACGGCGAATCATGGCGGTCACATGACCTTAAAACCTCTCCCCGCCTCCTGGCCCTATAAGGGTTTCAGAAGCCGGGAGGCGGGGCGGGGTTTTAAAGTCATGTGACCGCCATGATTCGCCATCACAGCGGTCACATGATTGGGAAAGGTCCCGATCAAAAGAGGAGATCAGGACCTTTCCGTGAGTTCCAGACATGTGCTGGGAGCGCTCTCAGCACATATGTTTTTGTTAATCGCATGCAAATGTGCAGCCGCTTGCCGTCAAGGGCCAGACGCCGGGAGGCCGCACATTTGCGTGCGGCCGGCGTGAAGAGGTTAATAATGAGCAGGGGCGGACTGACAACTCATGGGCCCCCGGGCAATAAGGGATCATGGGGCCCCTGTTTCCTCGCCCACACTCAAACCACACCCAAAAAAGCCTATGAAAGGAACCGGGGGCTTCTCATGGGGCCCCCTACTGACCCCGGGACCTCGGGCAATGCCCGAGGTCCCGAATGGTCAGTCCGCCCCTGATAATGAGTTACAAAAGCCCCCCCCTTCCCCTCCCCCACACACAGCCTGCTGCTTTTTACATAAGTGTCAAACGAATGCGACTAAATACGAAAGAGCGGCATTTGAAATGGCGGCGTGAGCGCGGCGTCCGGGTAATATTTGGTATGTATCGCCGGGGCCCAGCGATGTTTCCGCATTAACTCCGAAGCGTGCCGGGCTTGTGATAACACGCTTGCTTCTTTTAATGTCGATATCGGTAACATCAGCAATTCCCCGGGAACATTTGTCTCTCCGAGTTCAGCGAGGAATACAAAGAGATTGGGGGACGGTGCCGCGATTATCTCCCTCTTGTTGGCGAACACCTGGGAGCAAACTTTTTTTTTTTTTAGTTCTTTTTTTTTACTAAAATCAGTTCTATTCCTGCTCTCGATTTGCTAAAGGCGTTCGGATCCGAGGGGGTGTGCGTGCTACCGGAAAGGGGCGGGCTCACCGAACTCTTGAGTGTCAGAACTAAGGGGGCGCTCCACACCAAGGATCGTGGCGCCGTTGTTCTCGCCGTAGGTTAGTGACCTGAAAAGAGAGTTCTAAAAGAAAGTCCCATCTAGAAGTCCCTGGACTGGAAATGTTCCATTGGAACTCTTCTCTATCCCATATCTGTATAATGGAGTCCAGGATAATCCCGGGGACACCAGTTATTAATGGTGTCCCATGAATGTGCTCAAAGGAGGGTAGGTGGTGGAGACAAGGACCAGTGCTCGGATGTGGGTAGGGGGCGGAGACAAGGAAAGGGGCTCGGAGGTGGGTAGGGGGCGGAGACAAGGACGGGTGCTTGGAGGTGGGTAGGGGGCAGAGACAAGGAAGGTTGCTTGGAGGAGGGTAGGGGGTGGAGACAAGGAAGGGTGCTTGGAGGTGGGTAGGGGGCGGAGACAAGGAACAGTGCTCGGAGGTGGATAGGAGGCAGAGACAAGGAAGGGTGCTCGGAGGTGGGTAGGAGGCGGAGACAAGGAAGGGTGCTCGGAGGTGGGTAGGGGGCAGAGACAAGGGGTGACTTGGAAAGGAAGAGTTCCTTCACCTAATGTCTGAGGAAAAAAAATCCCTGCTACAAAGGAATAAACAGTATTAAGCACAAGGCCTGGCGCCCCTCGGGACACGTTCAGGGCCCTCCTCGGGGGTGAACGTCCATTGGGACGCCACTTTTCTCTTTTTTACCATCAAGGTAATCTTTAACCACTTCCAGTCTGGACACTTTCACTCCCTTCCAGACCAGACACTTTCACCCCCTTCCAGACCAGACACTTTCACCCCCTTCCAGACCAGACACTTTCACCCCCTTCCACTCCGGACACTTTAACCCCCTTCCACTCCGGACACTTTAACCCCCTTCCAGTCCGGACACTTTAACCCCCTTCCAGTCCGGACACTTTCCCCCCCTTCCAGCCCGGACACTTTCACCCCCTTCCAGACCAGACGCTTTAACCCCCTTCCAGTCCGGACGCTTTCCCCCCTTTCCAGTCCGGACACTTCCCCCCCCCCTTCCAGTCTGGACACTTTCCCCCCCTTCCAGTCCAGACGCTTTCCTCCCCCCTTCCAGTCCGGACGCTTTCCTCCCCCCTTCCAGTCCGGACGCTTCCCCCCCCCCCTTCCAGTCCGGACGCTTTCCCCCCCTTCCAGTCCGGACACTTTCACCCCCTTCCAGTCCGGACACTTTCACCCCCTTCCAGTCCGGACGCATTCACCCCCTTTTAGCCCGGACACTTTAACCCCCTTCCAGTCCGGACACTTTCACCCCCTTCCAGTCCAGACGCTTTCACCCCCTTCCAGTCTGGACACTTTCCCCCCCTTTCCAGTCCGGACACTTCCCCCCCCCCTTCCAGTCTGGACACTTTCCCCCCCTTCAAGTCCAGACACTTTCCCCCGATTCCAGTCCGGACACTTTCACCCCCTTCCAGTCCAGACGCTTTCCTCCCCCCTTCCAGTCCAGACGCTTTCCTCCCCCCTTCCAGTCCAGACGCTTTCCCCCCCTTCCAGTTCGGACACTTTCCTCCCCCTTCCAGTCCGGACACTTTCACCCCCTTCCAGTCCGGACACTTTCCCCCCCTTCCAGTCCGGACACTTTCCCCCCCTTCCAGTCCAGATGCTTTCCCCCCCTTCCAATCCGGACGCTTCCCCCTTCTTCCAGTCCGGACACTTTCACCCCCTTCCAGTCTGGACAATTTCCCCCCCTTCCAGTCCGGACACTTTTCCCCCCCCTTCCAGTCCGGACACTTTCACCCCCTTCCAGTCTGGACACTTTCACCCTCTTCCAGTCCGGACACTTTCACCCCCTTCCAGTCCGGACACTTTCACCCCCCTTCCAATCCGGACACTTTCACCCCCCCCTTCCAGTCCGGACACTTTCACCCCCCCTTCCAGTCCGGACACTTTCACCCTCTTCCAGTCCGGACACTTTTCCCCCCTTCCATTCCGGACGCTTTCACTCCCCTTCCTGTCCGGACACTTTCCCCCCCTTCCAGTCCGGACACTTTTCCCCCCCCTTCCAGTCCGGACACTTTCACCCCCTTCCAGTCTGGACACTTTCACCCTCTTCCAGTCCGGACACTTTCACCCCCTTCCAGTCCGGACACTTTCACCCCCCTTCCAATCCGGACACTTTCACCCCCCCCTTCCAGTCCGGACACTTTCACCCCCCCTTCCAGTCCGGACACTTTCACCCCCCCTTCCAGTCCGGACACTTTCACCCTCTTCCAGTCCGGACACTTTTCCCCCCTTCCATTCCGGACGCTTTCACTCCCCTTCCTGTCCGGACACTTTCCCCCCCTTACAGTCCGGATACTTCCCCCTCTTCCTGTCCAGGCCAATTTTCAGCTTTCAGAGCTATCACACTTTGAATGACAATTGCGCGGTCATGCAACACTGTACCCATATGAATTTTGTGACATTTTTTCGAGACAGATAAAGCTTCATTCCTGCAGCCATTGAGAAATACTGTGTGAGCTGTGATTGGTCACAGCTTGTCACATGGTACAAGGCTGTTGTGAATAGCCCTGTACCAGGGGCGGACTGACAACTCATGGGGCCCCCGGGCAATAGGGGATCATGGGACCCCTGTGTCCTTGCCCACACTCAAAAAAGCCTATGAAAAAGGTACCAGGGGCATCTCATGGGGCCCCCTACTGACCCTGGGCCCTCAGACAGTGGCCGAGTTTCCACATGGTCAGTCCGCCCCTGCCTGTACCATGTGATCTCTGTGATTGTTCACACATTTCACACATAGTAAGCAATGATGTCTTGCTTACTACTCTTCATGTGATCTCTGATTGGCCAATCAGTGATCATATGATCGGGACCGAGCACAGAGGTCACGTATAGCGATCGGATTGCGGTGCTGCGTGTTCCCAGGGAGCGCGCACAGGCTAAAATGGCGTCCGCCGTTTATGAATGGCAACCCCCCCCTGCACTGTTTATATACATGGGCCGGACGGGAAGTGGTCAATAAAGAAAAACAAAGTCCATCCTTTTTTTTTTTTTTATTTCATACAAAAGACAAAAAAAATAAAAACAGAAAAACAGAAAAAACAAGTAAAGAGCAAATGGTGTGGATTACGGCGTGCGAGGAATAAAGGAAAGCGGCCTTCAATCCACTTGTTATAAAAGTAATTGCGATCGACTTCCGCCGCAACCTTGAGAGGCGGCCATGTATTGTACATTATTGTTACATTAAAGAGAAGCCAATGACAGTTCAGTTATACAAGAAACGTCCGTAGAATAAAGGATTGAGTCATAATGAAAGGTTAATGGCGGTCCGGGCGATCTTTATTGGATTAAACATTCACGGGGCGCATATCCGCCATCTATCCTAATGACCAGAAACTCCGGAGAGGGAGGGGGATGGGAAGGGGTGGGTGGGGGGGCCACTCAGCCACCCACCTCTCAAACTTCTGAGGGCTACATAAAGAGTAATGCAGGCCATAGATGGGTCGAAAATAGGCTGATTTTCACACCGTTAATGGGTTAATTTTTCTGGATTTTGGCACATTTTTTTAGTTGGTAAAGTTGGAAAAAAATCGGTTGATTTTGCCGATCGGCCAATTTTCGCGGCAATGATCGGCTGATCTTTTTACCGATAAAAAATCTGCGCATGAGCCGTGACCTGCAAGAAAAAGAAGAAAAGAAGAAAAAAAAAAAGAAGAAGAAAAAGAAAAAGAAGAAAAAGAAGAAGAAGAAGAAAAAGAAGAAGAAGAAGCAGAAGAATTCCAGTCCGCTATTATATTTGACATGAAAAAGTCTTGCGGTTGCAATATTGTATCTATTTGTATCCGAATAAAAACATCTGTATCCGAAATGGATACAAATAGATACATTGTTGCAACCGCTATACTTTTTCATGTCAAATATAATAGCGGAGCTCTCTGCAGGGACAGAAGTAATTAAATGCCGGCCGTAGACGAGCCGAAAATCGACCGATTTTTCTTTACCGTTGGTGGTAACGTCGGCCTATCGAACGACTGATTTTTCATTTTTTGTTTTAAAAAAAGGCCGGTTTTCGACCCATCTATGGCCTGCATAAAGCCAGCCATGCGCGGGTCAAATTCCAAAAGAATTTTCTTTCGAAAATCTTTTCTAAGAATTTTTCGTTCGAATTTTGCACAATTTGCGGGTCACAGAAGTGGACGATTTTCCTGCGACCATCAAATTTGAGTGTTTGGAAATTTTTCTTGAAAAACAAATGAATTTCGAATCGATGATGGGAGAATCGTGCCAGAAATATAAAGCTGTGACCTGGGAAGAAAAGAACATTCTTGGCCATGAAAAATTATTTTCTGTAGCAACAGGAGAAATTGAAGGCTCGGTTCAAAATCAATGGTGGCGCCATCAGGTTACCAAACGCATGGAATTTCCGATTTTCAAAAGAAAATTCAGTCAGAATTTGACCCGTGTAGGGCCTGCAAAACTCCACTTTTGTTGAGTAAAAAAAACACCCCTCCCCTCAGGGTGATCTACGCACATCGCAGGGATTCTAACAAACTTTGTAGCAGATTCCGACCTTTTGTGATTGTGTGATTGTGAAGAAATCGCTGTTTGTTTCTCTGTGTCCGTGTGCGGAGTGAATGTGAATGGGAGCGATTTTTTAATTATCAATCAGCTGGACTCTATTGAGGAAAGTGGCAGGGTCTGCATCCCTTTAGACGTGATTTCCCTTTGGGAGTAGCTCACCAAAAATGACAATATTGTTGCAGGCGATGCCCAAAATCTGACTTCTCTATTTTGATTTTTTTCTTTTTTTTTTAACCACCATTATGGTTCCCCATTAACCCCCATGTGCCATCAGCAGAGGCACGTCCCTTCCATACATACGATGACCAGTGGTGTCACTAGGGGGGTGCGGGCCGCACCGGGGGACACCAGGATGCCAGCAGAGCTTCTGGGCTCTGTGGAGGTTCTGGCCAGTTATTGGGGTGAACCCAGCACAGTGACAGCTGCCCCCTGGCACGGCTCCCCATCCCCGCCTCCCCCTCCTCACTACAACCCTGCAACAGGGGCGGACTGACCATTTGGAAACTCGGGCACTGCCCGAGGGCCCAGGGTCAGTAGGGGGCCCCATGAGATGCCCCTGGTACCTTTTTCATAGGCTTTTTTGAGTTTGGGCAAGGACACAGGGGCCCCATGATCCCCTATTGCCAGGGGGCCCCATGAGTTGTCAGTCCGCCCCTGCTCCGCAACTAACTTACATACTTCCAGCGCTGGGCGGACGGGGGGAGTGCTCAGCCAATCAGCGGCCGCGACGCAGCCAAGGCGCAGCCAATGGAAAGGCGTCTGTCTGTCTGAGTTGGAGCCACAGCAGTCCAGGCTGTAGAGCAGAGAGTGTGGGGGTCTGTATGGGGCTCCCAGCTCTGGACTACGGGCTACCGACACCCTTCCCTCCTTCCCGGCTACAGACTCAGCCCTCCCTCCGCCCGGGACTGTACAGACACCAACCTCCGGATCTCATCTCCTTCCAGGACCCCCTATACGGATCCCCTGGACCTCTGATCACCTCCTCGGGACCGGACCCTGGGAGGATCACACTTGAGGCTCCCAGCACCTCTCCTTCCTCTCTGGAGGGGTGATACCATGTGTTACTGCACCAGGTGACACCAACCCTAGTGACGCCTCTGACTTGGCGGACCATGGGAGGATCGCACTTGAGGCTCCCGGCACCGCTCCTTCCTCTCTGGAGGGGTGACACCACGTGTTACCGCACCGGGTGACACCAACCCTAGTGACGCCTCTGACCTGGCGGACCATGTATCTGGCACTTAGTTGCAGGTTAAGCCGGTGTCTCAGAAAGTGGATGGCCCACCCAGGACTGTACAGTCACCAACCTCCGGATCTCATCTCCTTCCTGGACCCCCTATACGGATCCCCTGGACCTCTGATAACCTCCCCGGGACCGGACCCTGGGAGGATCGTACTAGAGGCTCCCATCACCGCTCCTTCCTCTCTGGAGGGGTGACACCACGTGTTACCGCACCGGGTGACACCAACCCTTGTGACGCCTCTGACGATGACTTCATTGGAAGCACAGACATTAGTATGTGTGTCAGGTCTGAGGCCCGGGATGAAACTCCTCCGCTGAAGATGTTTTTGTGTCTTTCTTCATATCTGAATAAAAGGTCTTTCAATGAAATTAAACGCTGAACAACTCTAAAGGATCTGACCTTTTCTGGGAGCGCCGACGTCACCCCGTTTTGGTTTTATCGGTGACACTGATGTATCTGGCACTTAGTTGCAGGTCAAGCCGGTGTCTCAGGAAGCAGTTGGCCTGCCCGGGACTGTACAGACACCAGCCTCCGGTTCTCATCTCCTTCCAGGACCACCTATACGGATCCCCTGGACCTCTGATCTCCTTCTCTGGACTGGACCCTGGGAGGATCGTACTAGAGGCCCCCGGCATCGCTCCTTCCTCTCTGGAGGGGTGACACCACGTGTTACCGCACCGGGTGACACCAACCCTAGTGACGCCTCTGACCTGGCGGACCATGGGAGGATCGCACCAGAGGCTCCCGGCAGCGCTCCTTCCTCTCTGGAGAGGTGATACCACGTGTTACCGCACCGGGTGACACCAACCCTCGTGACACCTCTGACGATGACTTCATTGGAAGTGCTGACATGTGTGTCAGGTCTGAGGCCCGGGATGAAGCTCCTCCACTGAAGAAGATGTTTTTGTGTCTTTCTTCAAATCTGAACAAAAGGTCTTTCAATGCAATTAAATGCTGAACAACTCTAAAGGATCTGACCTTTCCGGGAGCGCCGACGTCACCCCGTTTTGGTTTTATCGGTGACACTGATTTATCTGGCACTTAGTTGCAGGTTAATCTGGTGTCTCAGGAAGCGGATGGCTCACCCGGGACTGTACAGACACCGACCTCCAGATCTCATCTCCTTCCAGGACCCCCTATATGGATCCCCTGGACCTCTGATCACCTTCTCGGGACTGGACCATGGGAGGATCGCACTAGAGGTTCCTGGCACCGCTCCTTGCTCTCTGGAGGAGTGACAACACTTGTTACCGCACCGGGTGACACCAACCCTAGTGACGCCCCTGACCTGGCGGACCATGGGAGGATTGCACTAGATGCTCCCGGCACCGCTTCTTCCTCTCTGGAGGGGTGACACTGCGTGTTACCGCATCGGGTGACACCAACCCTAGTGACGTCTCTGACCTGGCGGACCATGGGAGGATCACACTAGAGGCTCCCGGCACCGCTCCTTCCTCTCTGGAGGGGTGACACCACGTGCTACCGCATCGGGTGACACCAACTCTAGTGACGCCTCTGACTTGGCGGACCATGGGAGGATCATACTAGAGGCTCCCGGCACCGCTCCTTCCTCTCTGGAGGGGTGACACCATGTGTTACCACACCGGGTGACACCAACCCTAGTGATGCCTTTGACATGGCGGACCATGGGAGGATCGCACTAGAGGCTCCTGGCACCGCTCCTTCCTCTCTGGAGGGGTGACACCACGTGTTACCACACAGGGTGACACCAACCTTAGTGACGCCTCTGACCTGGCGGACCATGGGAGGATCACACTAGAGGCTCCCGGCACCGCTCCTTCCTCTCTGGAGGGGTGACACCATGTGTTACCACACCAAGTGACACCAACCCTAGTGACGCCTCTGACGATGACTTCATTGGAAGCGCAGACATGTGCGTCAGGTCCGAGGCCCGGGATGAAGCTCCTCCACTGAAGAAGATGTTTTTGTGTCTTTCTTCATATCTGAACAAAAGGTCTTTCAATGCAATTAAACGCTGAACAACTCTAAAGGATTTGACCTTTTCCGGGAGCGCCGACGTCACCCCGTTTTGGTTTTATCGGTGACACTGATGTATCTGGCACTTAGTTGCAGGTTAAGCCGGTGTCTCAGGAAGCGGATTGGCCGCCTTTTAGATGACATTTTGGCTGGTCCAATCTGAATTTCTCCACGTAAAGTGCATTTATAGAAGCAACGGCTAATTATCCTCCAGATCCGTGCGTGTTGATTATACAATCAGCTGTGGATTATTGCGGCCCGGTGCCAGAGGTTTGGCAACAGACGCTCCATCTGCTTCCTGTAACCCGCAGTCTATGTCTTCATTATGACACGGCAACGAGCGAACGCCGAGCACCACCAGAGACGACCTGTCGTTTGGCTTTAGTCACACAGGCAAATCACAATCTCTGCAGTTATTAAAAATGAATGTTGTGTAGATGCCACCAGCCGAAACTTCTGTTCACATGTGTCAGTGTACCGACGGGCGTCTTCCCAGCAAAGCCGCAAACAGCTGAAATCTGCCTGGTATGCACTGAACGCAGCTTAAAAATGAGACATGGCGGCCCACTTGGTCCACTATGAGCAATGCCAAGAGTACAACTGGCCCTAAGTGTGCAACATCAATGACTTCTCCTCAATGACTCTTGGACGTGTGCTAGAAGCACCTCGTACAGGGGCAGGGGCAGACTGACCATTTGGAAACTCGGGTACTGCCCGAGGGCCCGGGGTCAGTAGGGGGCCCCATGAGATGCCCCTGGTACCTTTTTCATAGGCTTTTTCGAGTTTGGGCAAGGACACAGGGGCCCCATGATCCCCTATTGCCCTGGGGCCCCAAGAGTTGTCAGTCTGCCTCCTGTACAGGGGTGTAAAACTGGCGGCCCTCCAGCTGTTGCCGAACTACAAATCCCGTCATGCCTCTACCTTTGGGAGTCATGCTTGCAACTGTTAATCTTGCAATGTCTCATGGGACTTGTAGTTTGGCAACAGCTGGAGGGCCACCAGTTTGACCGGCGACTGTTTCAAAAAGACCTCTAGGAGATATGATCGTTGTACCAGGTGTCAAACTGGTCAAACCGATGGGCGTCTTTCCGGCAAGGTTGCAAACAGCTGAAATGTTCCTGGCATGCACTGAACGCAGCTTAAAAATGAGACATGGCGGCCCACTTGGTGCCTACTAGTACATCACTATGAGCAATGCCAAGAGTACAACTGGCCCTAAGTGTGCAACATCAATGACTTCTCCTCAATGACTCTTGGACCTGTGCTAGGAGCACCTAGTACAGGGGTGTCAAACTGGCGGCCCTCCAGCTGTTGCCAAACTACAAGTTCCATCATGCCTCTACCTTTGGGAGTCATGCTTGTAGTTATCAATCTTGCCATGCCTCATGGGACTTGTAGTTTGGCAACAGCTGGAGGGCCGCCAGTTTGACATCCCTGTACTAGGTGCTCCTAGCACACGTCCAAGAGTCATTGAGGAGAAGTCATTGATGTTGCACGCTTAGGGCATTACATGTGGGGTCAGTGGGAAGAATGTCCCTTACATTGGGGGGTCAGTGGGAAGAATGTCCCTTACATTGGTGGTCAGTGGGAAGAATGTCCCTTACATTGGGGGTCAGTGGGAAGAATGTCCCTTACATTGGAGGTCAGTGGGAAGAATGTCCCTTACATTGGGGGTCAGTGGGAAGAATGTCCCTTACATTGGGGGTCAGTGGGAAGAATGTCCATTACATTTGGGGTCAGTAGGAACAATGCCCCTTACATTGGTGGTCAGTGGGAAGAATGCTCCTTACATTGGTGGTCAGTGAGAAGAATGTCCCTTACATTGGTGGTCAGTGGGAAGAATGTCCCTTACATTGGGGGTCAGTGGGAAGAATGTCCCTTACATTGGGGGTCAGTGGGAAGAATGCCCCTTACATTGGTGGTCAGTGGGAAGAATGTCCCTTACATTGGGGGTCAGTGGGAAGAATGTCCATTACATTTGGGGTCAGTAGGAACAATGCCCCTTACATTGGTGGTCAGTGGGAAGAATGCTCCTTACATTGGTGGTCAGTGAGAAGAATGTCCCTTACATTGGTGGTCAGTGGGAAGAATGTCCCTTACATTGGGGGTCAGTGGGAAGAATGTCCCTTACATTGGGGGTCAGTGGGAAGAATGCCCCTTACATTGGTGGTCAGTGAGAAGAATGCTCCTTACATTGGTGGTCAGAGGAAAGAATGTCCCTTACATTGGTGGTTATTGGGAAGAATGTCCCTTACATTGGTGGCCAGTGAGAAGAATGCTCCTTACATTGGTGGTCCGTGGGAAGAATGTCCCTTACATTGGGGGTCAGTGGGAAGATTGTCCTTTACATCGGGGGTCAGTGGGAAGAATGTCCCTTACATTGGTGGTCAGTGAGAAGAATGTCCCTTACATGGATGTCAGTGGGAAGAATGTCCCTTACATTGGGGGTCAGTGGGAAGAATGTCCCTTACATTGGTGATCAGTGGGAAGAATGTTCCTTAAATGGTGGTCAGTGGGAAGAATGTCCCTTACATTGGTGGTCAGTGGGAAGAATGTCCCTTACATTGGTGGCCATTGGGAAGAATGTCCCTTACATTGGTGGTCAGTGGGAAGAATGTCCCTTACATTGGTGATCAGTGGGAAGAATGTCCCTTACATTGGTGATCAGTGGGAAGAATGTCCCTTACATTGGTGGTCAGTGGGAAGAATGTCCCTTACATTGGTGGTCAGTGGGAAGAATGTCCCTTACATTGGTGGTCACTGGGAAGAATGCCCCTTACATTGGTGGTCACTGGGAAGAATGTCCCTTACATTGGTGGTCAGTGGGAAGAATGTCCCTTACATTGGTGGTCACTGGGAAGACTGCCCCCCTTTCAGTGGTTGCCAGAATGCCACTCCTGCAGTCAACTAAAAAGATGATGTCACTGGCTCTGCCAAGTAGCTTTGGACCTGGGACTATGCAGGCATCATCAGATGGGACCACCAATGTAAGGAGCATTATCCCAATATTCCCTGGACTAGAGAGAGAACCACGCTATAGAGATGGGCTTTGACCAGGTGGTGCAGTTTCCACATTTATTTGCAAATGTTGGACAACCAAAATCTCTGAAATTGTTAGATGATGTATTACTTTTTTTTTTTTTTTTGCTGGCGACTAGAGTTCTAGGAAAAATTTTGTTTTGTATGTTCAGTTGACCAGATCTTGCAAACTGCAAGAATGTACCTACTGGGGCCAAGTCATCAGAGTCATCGATGTCCTCAACATGATACATTGTACAGGAAGGCCCCAGGTTTATATTCCAGACTTCCAGGGTCCTCCTGACAATTTCGGGAGAGTTTTCCGCCTTTTTTGAACTGAGAGTTGCCAGCCGTTACACTTTGAGAATTTTCTACAGATGTTCCCGGGAGAGGCTCCATTCCCAACTGGGAAGAGCTACAGGATATCCTTGTGAGATTATCTCTTGGCTTGCCTGGTTATAGTCCAGTGGGAACATCCGAAACGTATTCCCAGTCAGAGGTAAGTCTGACGAATGTGCGCCGCCTGAATTCCCAACGACGAATATAGGAGAAGGCTGAGAAATATAGAAGTAGATGTTGGGAGACGCCGGAGTAGTCAAGGATTACCTCGCACAATGAGTGCCTAGACTGATCAATCAGTCTGGGTGGGGATCACCACCAGAGGTTTGCAAAGCTGAGATGCCTACAGACATTATGGACAGCAGCAAGCCCAGCATGCACTATGGCCCAGCGTGCACTACAGCCCAGCGTGCACTACGGCCC